>NC_081157.1:9844576-10071806 GCF_012432095.1 Onychostoma macrolepis | reverse complement strand
AGGACTTCTGAAGCGAAACGATGCGTTAGTTTAAGAAAAATGTAGATTCTTAAAACTTTATAAACCGTTTAGTCCAGCTTCCGGTCTCTCAAGCAGGCGCGTTCCCGACAAGGCAGTTGGGCGTATGATGTAGGCGACGCGAAATGCGCAACGTAAGCTCCGGGGAGAAGCGCGCAAAAATCTCAGTCTCCTCTTGCCTTATATCAAAATCCTCAACATTTTTCACTTGAATCTTCGTTTTAATAGTTAGTGACAGGTGTTTTGTTTTCCTTTCTCCTCTGTGCTTCCATGTTCGTCACTCCCAGGAGCTTACTCTCGCGAGACTACGCACTTCTCGCTGGAGCTTACGTTGCGCATTTTGGGCACTTTTTTGCATTTAAATTCTGACTGTTGACATTGAAAATGATGCATGTGTTTTTCGAGGGTATCGGTTCATTTCTTGATTGCCATTTTGTCAGTGTCTGCTTGCATATTTTAATCATATTTGGTAGTTGTCTTTAAAATATTTGCCCTGATTTGATCTATGGTAAATTTATCTCGCATTATATTTATATTATTTTGTCGTCATTATTTCGTTATAAGGAGTTAAAAATGTTTCTTATCAACCTTGATTTACAATCTATCACATTATTTTGACCGTTAAAGTGTTGGGCGGTTTTTTGTGAGCTTTTGGGCTGGAAATCGTCCATCCTATCTGGCAACACTGGCGCCGATTGCCAGCAAAACACAGAAATATGATGCAGTTTCAATTACCGCCTGCGGTTCCGAATCATGACCGGGATCTTTTATAGTTGGGAACGCTCTATCTTTCAGTATCAAACGAAGTGCAAATCCAGCGTCGCTCTGGGCCTTGTTCATAAAACATTTGTCACCGAAATTATGGGAAAAAACATACTTGCGAAACTTGTTGCTGCCCCGGAAAAACAAACTGCATCCACTGTTCACGTAACGCTGGGTTCTTTGGGAAGCAGAACAAGGTTCTCTTTCCCTCACAGCCAATATGACACTTCTTTGGAGACATTCTTCTCAAGCAAGTCCTGTGCAGCGCTGCCGACAACTTCCGTAACTGAATATTATGAAGCACGTTGATGGGTGCGCTCTTGCTCTCAGTCTCAGTTTTAGAAACTGTTCAAATTTTTGATCTTGTTCATATTTTCTCTAATGAAAGACATACAGTATATAGTATATTAAATGCCAGAAATTAATATTTACTGAGTAATCCGCTATTTTGGAGATAGGAGTCAAAATGACCATTTTCAGGTTTGGAGCCAAATTACAGGAGGGGAAAAAGACTCCAGAAAGATGGTATCATAAAATGTGTTGACTTTAGCAGTCCTTGTTGCATTATATGCTAATGTTTTCCCTCTATCAAAATATTGTGCTAAAATGAATGTAAAAAATACTCAGTGGCATATGGGACAAAAAAGGCAATATGTTTACAAATATCAACATTAAGCTATTACTGTTGGCTACTACATCACTTCTTTCATGTATTTAATGTGCTTATACTTAAAACAAGTGGGGAAAAAAATATCTGAAATCTCTGAAAAAAGTCTTAATATCTTCTAGATATCTAGATCAGTGGTTTGGCCTTGGGACCCACATTTTCCCATGGTCATCAAGCTGTGACCCACTATAGCCTATGTGTGTATATATATATATATTTTTTTTTTTTGTTAAAAAACAAAAAGCAAATTTATTTCACAAAAATTAAGTTAAGACTGTCAAGAATATGATTAATACTGAATAAACAGCCTATAGGGTAAGGCTATTAAATAGCAATACAAAAGTATAATAGTCTTTTTCACACTTCCGCATTACTGGCTTCCGGATTGGCGCTTGCAGGGTCAAAGTTCTTCCGGTGACAACAGCGGCTGTACTGAACAAGAATGAATTCGAGAATCAAAGTCTTTTTTTTACAAATTAGATCCTATGAAAATGCTTGAACTGCCGGTACTGTGCTCTACAAAGCGCAAACATTTCACAATTAACTGTTTAGTCAGATCGGGTCATCACAAATACAAGTTTATTTAATTCTAAATGGTGGCAGTTCAGTTAGCTTTGCCATTCTGTCCTTTTGGTGCTGGCTGTACATTATGACTGTCCACGTGATTTTTTTTCGCTATTATATTATTATTATTATTAAAGTAATGTTGAATTTTGTACTTGCTCTCCTTTGCATTAATGTGATGCAGGGAATGTACATTGTGTGCCCTGGGAAATACATATTAAACAAGAGATGACTCGGATTCGTGGCTTTGTTCCTGTTCTATCAGGATTACATTGTCGTGTTAAGTTTAATGTTTCAACCAGACTGAGAATTGTTTAATGTATTCTTGGAAAAATGTGCATCTGGACACAAATGTTGTCATTTTTAAGTAATTTATCATGATGTGGTGATTCGAGGGGAAATGACTGAGTAAATTGAGATAATACGCTCAAATGTACCGGAGATCAAAGACTATTTAAAAAAAAGGGACCTTGCTGGAGAATAGATCATCCAGCGCTATGTTAAGCGCATTATCTCACGAGTCAGCGGTCTGAGTGGCCATATAAGTTACAGACAAGTAAAATGTTATTTCTTTATAGATTATTTAACAACAACTTGGAAAACAGACAAAACAGAAAAGGTAAGAATCATTATTTGAGAAAAGGGCACACTGATATAATAGGCGCAGACCTGTAACAGAACTAACTTTACCCTGCGCTGACGTAATTTCCGATTCTTGTGAAAAGGGCTAATTAAGTTGGTATGAGCCTCCACAGACATTTAAACATACACAAAATGACACAAAGTGAAAATAACATGCTATTTTTGGGTTATGGAAACTGCTCCCGAATAGAATGAATATCATACGTTCATCCAAAACACACGCAGTACCAGGAGTGTTTTATTTCACGCATTTGCACCTGATTTGGCAGGCCTGTGTAAGCTGACGGGAGTTTCAGCACAAACTCCCTGAAAATCTGTGCTGAACACAATATTTTTTAGTTTTAGTATAATAGTTTTGTGCAGTTCTGCAATTCTTGCAGGTTCTTGCACAGTATACATGACAATAAAGATGTACACAATAACAACTGTGCACAAAATTCACGTTGATCCAATAGACATTAGGACAAGGTAAACAAATACAGTGTGTTTGTTTGAAACCTGAGAGACAGGCGAGTGTGACTGAAGGGAGGAGAGACCAGGTTGGTCATGTGATGCACATATAAACAGATCATCCTCCATAAAACGTACATCACTCACACTCTTCATCCTAAAGAAAGACTTCATCCTTTAATCAGCCATGAAGAAGCTCTACAAGTGCCTGTGGATCTTACTGGGTAACGTACAACATTCATGTATCTGCTATTTTACACTGATATTAACGCTGAGTTTTCTGTAATGTTTTTCTTTGTTCAGAGATGCCAACACTCATCTCGTCCTCTAATGTGGATTTACAGCATATTATAAAGTGTTAAATATTCTGGCCAAACAAACCTAAATAATCTAAATGAGTTGCTGTTTCATACATTCATTCTTGTCTATAATTAAGCAGTTTTTTTTTTAAACCACACATGTGAATATCTGTTAAAATGTAATTTATTTCTGTGATCAAAGCTGAATTTTCAGCATCATTACTCCAGTCTTCAGTGTCACATGATCTTCAGAAATCATTCTAATATGCTGATTTGCTGCTTAAGAAACATTTCTGATTATTATCAATGCTTAAAACAGTTGTGCTGCTTCATATTTTTGTGGAAACCGTGATTCATTCTATTTTTCAGGATTTAAAGATGAATAGAAAGTTCAAAAGAACAGCATTTATTTGAAACAGAAATCTTTTGTAACAAATAAAAATGTCTTTACTGGCACTTTTGATCACTTTAATGTGTCCTTGATGAATAAAAGTATCAAGTTTGAACGTTTAACGTTTGAAGGGTAGTGTAGATTGTCAATTATGGTTTTGTTTGTCACTTGATATCTAGGATTGTTTTTCTCAGATTATTTTATTTTTATTATTTTGGATCTACTTTACCAAACAAATCTAATGTAAAATATTTGCTTGTTTGTGTATGTAAATGCTTTGTAAGGGTGGTGTCTCTACAGTGGTTCAGGCTGAAGGACTAAAGAAACGTTAACAGCAGGATGATATAAAACTGTACGTTTCTTGTCTATCACCACCCACTGCCACTTATACCAACGACGGAAATAAGCGCAGCTAGAATAGCCAAATATGTTGGAGAGCGTTGCTATTATGTGACTATACTGTATTGCAGTAGGTAGCACTTTAATGTAAATGTTGAACTGAGACTAGTTAGCACATCATTTATAATTGAAATGGTTTAATAACAGTATTTTGTTATGGTTACACTTGAACTGGTTACAAAACAGATGAAGGATAGTAAAACATAAACCGATAATTGTACCCAGCATGTGTGTAAATGTTACCTGAGAGAGAGAGAGAAAAAGAGAGAGAGCAGAGCCCCATGAAGAGGACCCCAACGAAGAAAGAGAGATCGCCAGCCAAGAAAAGACACAGAGCAACAGTTACAATCCTCTTTTATCCCTTCCTTGACCATGTGACTAAAACATTCAAACTGACCAATCAGCAAACTACAGCTTCACTAACTGTACTAAAGGGTGACAATTAGTAGACCCCCAATGTATAGACATCTTGGCCTACAGGCCTTGATTGCTATCAGCACTTCTGTGTTTTCAGAAAATGCCAAATGACCCTTTTGTTATGGAAGATAGGTTTGGGACAGGAAAGCAGAAGTCTTTAATCATTTTCAACCTTACAGGTTTGACAGTCTTTATGACTGTTTGTCTGGAAAGTCTGGTAGTGATTCACAGGAACGCGTCTTCAGTCTTCTGCTTGATGACCATGTTGGATGAAACCACTGACACATTAAACATTATTTGTATTATTAATGTGTCAATCTTTTCATCCAACATGGTTATTTCGTAGATCAGTGTTTTATGTTTCCTTTATCATTCAGGCAATGTTTTTAATTATTAGCAGCAATATTAAGGTGAATTAAAATGCAAATTCAAATGTGATTCAACACAACCCGGTTGTTTGACTTGTTTCCACAGGGTTTTTATTGATTGAGGAAATGGCACGTGGACAAGAAGGTAAGAATCCTTCAGTGTCTAAACACTAAAGACTTTTTTTATCTGTTAAATGTGTAATCTGTGACAGCTGTGTGATCAGTGCAATGAATACTGTGGTGAGTGAGTGACCTCTGGTGGTGAGTGAATGGAAGTTTACAGACCAGATTCGTGACAGGCAGATATAAAAGTACTTAGAAATTTAGCCCTGTAATAAAGCTCTGAAGCAGTTCGATGCTCAGTTTATAGTTCCTGATACCAGATAGACCAAAGTCAGAGAATTAACTTATTAACAGGCAATATTTCCCTCCAAAATTGATTCTTTCAGAAACAGTCTTTACAAATTTTTTATGTCAGATCATGCTGCTCTTTGTTTAATATAACATACCAAGCCCATCATGATATATAGGCCAAGATTAGAATTATACTGAGTAACAAATGTTGGATATCCAAAATAATAAAAACATGTTCACTATCATTTTCTTACCCTTGGGTTTTAAATGTCGCTGTTTTGCACCCTTAACCCTTAATTTCTGACCCTGTGGTGGACATGTAGCTGATGATGAGTAAGAAAGATTAGTTTGGTAAAGGTCTTCTGCAGTAGTAGATGATTTCTTATTGGCCTTTATTGATGATTTTTTTCCAGAGAATGTAGCACTATGGGGCAAATCTAGTCAGTCATCAATTTACGATGGATGTTATTCTGGATTGGCTCTTGATGGATTGTTGACCAGCTGGTCCCACACTAACACTGAAACCAACCCATGGTGGAGAGTGGATCTACTGAAGGTATACAGAGTGAACAGAGTGACCATCACTAATAGACCGACCTTTGATTATAGGCTTAACGGAGCGGTGATTCGTATCGGGAACTTTCTTGACATTTACAGCAACACCATGTGAGGATTTCTTTCTTTTGATTTGATTTCTGTGGCTGAAGTGAAGAATGAACAGAAACAGATAACAGATGATCTTTCTGTCTGTAGATGTGGTGTGATTTCTACTCTTGGAGCCGGTGCCACGGCCACTTTCTCATGCGGTGGGATGGTGGGTCGTTATATGGTTGTTCATATTCCTGGAAATCAGATGATTCTTAATATTGTTGAAGCTGGAGTCTACGGGTATTTGGCAGGTAATTTGTTTTTGTAGAGCACTTTACTGAATGTAATAAATACTTTTTTACTAACTTACTTTAAACTCATAGTTCACCAGAAATCACGCTCATGTCTTTCCAAACCAGTATGACAGTATTCATGCTTTACTGGCATCTTATGTACAGATGATTCTGATAAACGTGGGGCTTGAGCATATAACAGGGATGCAAACTCATCATGGGTGAAAAAGGTGACAAAGACTCTAGAGCTGTGCAGTAAAATGCACTTTAAACTTTAAAGATTGACATTTCATTCATGAAGATGACATGAAAAAAATGTGTCTCCTGGTGGAAAACAAAGATTTGTAAGATGAAAATGACATGAAATTACCAGTACAACCAGTAGATGCCAGCAGAGCTCATTAGCTCAGTTGCCATTTCCAAATATGGATGCTTTATTCAAATGTATGTTTATTATTAGTGAAACCATAGTCAACAGAGCATGAAGACTAGATATGATTCAAAGGTCATAGATGTTTTTCAAATAACTTGTTCATGTCTATTAGACACATGAAAAAGAACATAGAAATACCAGGTTCCCGTTACTTCTCTTTCTTTGCACTTAGCAATTTACTTACACAAGCCTGTTTACATTATCTGCAGGACAGGGCAGCTCACTTCTGATGAACATGCAAAATGTACATTTATTATTTATTATTAGATTTGTTTGCTTCTCTGTGCCCACATACTGCAATTTGATGCAGCCAAATTCTCAATAAAACTGTTTTCATTGTTATATTTTACTGATTCTGCTGTCAGACAACTGAATTAATATGAAATAGTGACTGAAACGTGACCCATTAAGACTACATAACCAGCTCTAAAAGTGCTGCTCCTCAGCTGCTCGCAGAACAGAGCAGACACAAAACCTTGTGCTCGTGCAGCAGTAACGGCGAGTCTCAGAAACTAAATAAGGTTTGTCCAATTATGTGTTATGTATTGTTGCTAGGTGCTTTTTTGAAAAAGTCTCTGAATCTAGCGACAAAGTTGCTAAGTTGGCAACACTGTCAGCATCTCCATTTCTCCAACTACGGGCTAGGCAACGGGTCAAACAGAAAATGTGTGCTGCGTTAATGAAATTAGTTCCGTTAAAATGAGTTTGCCTTAACGCATTAATTTTGACAGCTCTAATTATTTAAATACTTAACTACAAATTTAGTTACTTTTTAATGGTATAAACATTAAATAATGCATTAAATATTTAGACACTTCTTAGATTTAATGTAAAAACACAATTTTTCAAACATTGCCTTAAAAGGGACTCATCTTTAAGTTGCTTTTTCACAGACAGGGCTTAGACTAAACCAGGATTAGGCTATAGTTCAATTAGGACATTTAAGTAATTTTAAGTAATTTAAGTAGAAAAAAACATTGCTGTGTGCATTTTGAGACAAAACAAAGGCACTGATATATTTTAAGATCAGTCAGTGCAAGTTTCTTTCAGTTGAAACAGCCCAGGCTTATATTTTAGTCTAGGACTAGGCTTAAGCCTTGTCTGTGAAACCAGGGGTTTAAGTTTTATCTTTAATTGTAGAAGCTACTATTCAGCTAACACAGACTTGTTGCTGCTGTAGTTTTGTTACTCTGAATTTACTCAGCATCACTTAATGCACAGCTCTATTTTGACATCGGCTTGTCAGTTCATTCTGTCCATTGCTACAGTTATCACCGTTAATCATGGAACAATTTAGCAGATTCACTCACGTAATGTTTTACACTCGTGGTTGTTAATCCTGAAACAGTATATGTGGACGTTTGGTCCTCTTAGACAAACAAAACTTTTTTTCAAATTGTGAACAGATTATACAGAGAAACTGAGCAAAGGGCGCTTCCCTTATAGCGCAACTGACTGAGATTACTCGCGTGAAAACTACACAATGAATCTCTTATTTACATTCTGTATGCTTTCTTTTTCTATAATGGGAAGATCTGCGAACGCGAAGAACTAAATAAACTTGCGAAAACAAAAATGAGTTCAGAGCGGATTCTGACTAGCCTACAGTAAACACCTCTGATTGGCCATTGCTTTCAACAGAGATGCCTGTGATTGGCTACAATACTAAACGCTGCAGAAACATGTTGTAAATATAAACTTTTGGTTTTGTAATTCGAAACCAGAGCATGCGCACAACACCACACAGGAGCGTTTGAAAGCAGGTGAGTTCGAGCAGGTACAGAATTGAGTTGGTAGTAATGGTACTGTAAAGCCCCCAACAAACTCACGGATCTACACGAATAACACAAATTACCCATTTTGAATTAAAAACAGTGAATTTCATTGAAAGGTGACAAGTTTGCATGCCTGACATAATGTTACAAAGTGGGGAAAATATTAATGCGGTTATTAAAAAAATTCTGTTAATTTATCATGTTAAACAGTCCACATTTGTCAGACAAATCAACAGTCAACTTTCTTTTCATTCCAAATGGGTGTTATTGAAGATATTGGTTATATTTCCACCAGATTGTTGGTACTAATGATGTAATGAATAACTAGGGGCGTCTAATAATTTTGTATATACAGTGGTTGTGAAGGATGTTGTTAGACAAAAAGTCATTCTGTTTGTAATTCCGTTTGGTGACAGAAGGCTAGTTGGTGCAGAAATTACATGCTTCACCATCATCTCCTGCACTGTTGTTCTCAAATTTTATTTGAATTGTGCGTAAACATGGGGCACGACGGGTTTTTATTCATTTTCCAGGAAATCGGGCAATAGGAGGAGCCACTATACAGTCGTCAACATCTGCAGACTGGGTTGCTGAAAAGGCCGTTGATGGTAATCGAGGTCTCCAGCAGTTGTATACGGGATGCTCCTCAACCCTTAATGAGACAGACCCGTGGTGGAGGCTGGATCTGCATGATGTCTACCGAGTTAGTAAAGTGGTCGTCACTAATAGAAAAGACTGCTGTGCAGAACAAATAAATGGAGCAGAGATTCGAATCGGAAACTCTTTGGAGAACAACGGCATCAACAATCCCATGTGAGAAACTTGAGGTTGAAAGAGCGTGAGACATCAAGGACAAATGTGAAGGATTAATGCAGATATGACAGAATTTTTTATATCCTTCATGTGTTTCTCTGTCTGTAGATGTGCTGTTATTCCTGCTATTCCAGCAGGTAAGTCCTACAACTACTCATGTGATGGACTGGATGGACGTTACGTGATTATTCATGTTCCTGGAGACCGGAAGATTCTTGCGCTTTGTGAGGTTGAAGTCTACGGGTATTTGGCAGGTAATTCATTGTTGTAGAGCATTATATTTAATATTATACATTAATATATAATTCATGTAATATCATGCCATACTTGAAACGTATTATAAAGGAACACAAAATCATAATTTTCACAATTCGGTTTGGTGAGGGTAGTTGATGCAGTAATAACTCACTTCACCTCCAGTCGTTGTTCCTCAGTAATCTTCCCCTCTGCTGCAAACTTTGTGCATCAAGATGAGTCGTGACATTTTTTTCATACATTTTTTTTTAGAAAATCTGGCAGTAGCTGGAGCTGCTATACAGTCGTCAACATCTGTGGACTGGTTTGCTGAAAAGGCCATTGATCGAGGTCTCCAGCAGTTGTATACGGGATGCTCCTCAACCCTTAATGAGACGGACCCGTGGTGGAGGCTGGATCTGCATGATGTCTACCAAGTTAATAAAGTGGTCGTCACTAATAGAAAAGACTGCTGTGCAGAACAAATAAACGGAGCGGAGATTCGCATCGGAAACTCTTTGGAGAACAACGGCATCAACAATCCCATGTGAGAAACTTGAGGTTGAAAGAGTGTGAGACGTCAAGCACAAATATGAAGGATTAATGCAGATATGACAGTATTTTTATATCCCTCATCTGTTTCTCTGTCTGTAGATGTGCTGTTATTCCTGCTATTCCAGCAGGTGAGTCCTACAGCTACTCATGTGATGGGATGGAGGGACGTTACGTGAATCTGATCATTCCTGGAGACAAGAAGATACTCACTCTGTGTGAGGTGAAGGTCTATGGAGAAGGTATACATCAGTAATATTGGTTTATAATAGAGTGGGGGAACTATGACGTCACTTTGTAGGCGGATCGGCGGTTAGCATGAAACTGGTTCCTCGACAAAAAGCCAATAGGATTTTTCCATAGGCTTTTGGATTATCGCAAAAAATAAGCTCTGTGTTCAATCATAGTTTATGAAATTTACACGTTTTGTCCATCAAGATAATTGTCACAAATATAACTTTGGAACGATGGAACCGGAAGTGCTAAAATGCACTCGCTTCCAGGTTTTTGCCTACAAAGTGACATCATAGTTCCACCACTCTATATATCAGATAATAATGTCTTCACATCATCAATTTTTGTCAATATGACGCAGTGAGGAGTGTGGATAAGTTTTAATAAATGCAAGCTCATTTGTAGGGAGCAAACCATATTTCTCAGGATTTTTTATGAATTTACATATATGATTATATTTTTCTAGGTCCCTGTTTAAAAAGATCATTTGTAAAACTGCTGTTTCACTCCAGCAAAGATTTGACCGACTCTACAATGAGAGAAAACGTTCTGAAACAGGTGAGGAAAAAAAAAGTAACAATTGATGAGAAAACCAACACTTATTGCATTGTTAAAGGGGTCATATAATACGATTTCACCTTTTTAACTTGTGTTAGTGTGTAATGTAGCTGTGTGAGCATAAACAACATCTGCAAAGTTATGAAGCTCAAAGTTCAGTGCAAAGGGAGAAATTGTCTTTTACAGAATTAGCAAAGCATCGCCTGCAGCGAACGGCTGCTAAGAGACTACAGCAAAATACTTCCGGGTTAGTGACATCATAAACCCAGATAAACCCCGCCCCCGGGAACATGCAACGAAGGGGGCGAGGCCATGCTGCGCTGATTGAACTGGATTCACATTTAATTATAAGTTACTGAAACTCTATAACTCTGGCTTGCTCAGTTGGGGACACTTAATTTCTAGCGATTATCGCCGATTTGATTGCACAGCTACTATTTAAACTAAACTGAGCTAGACAATGACATCTCTGAATTCAATAATGAAATGCCTTTAACTGAAAATTGAGTGTTTAATCTTATCATTATACATTACTGACACTCTATCCTCCAATTTGATACTGTTAAGTGCTTTGACACAATCTGCATTGTAAAAGCGCTATATAAATAAAGGTGACTTGACTTGACTTATCCTCCAATTTGATACTGTTAAGTGCTTTGACACAATCCGTTTTGTTAAAAGCGCTATATAAATAAAGGTGACTTGACTTGACTTAATCTAGAACTACAGTAACATCATGTTCACACAGCGCACACAACGCCTCTGCACTTCCGATTTCTCCCAATATGGGGACTGGAGACTTGTCAGTCAATAAATGGGAAAATAAAGTTTTTTTCCCCCAATAATTAAACCCTGCGCTTTCAGAGTTGGTATTTTGGCTTTATATAGGACCAGACACTTAATTTCTTAAAATCATACTCAAATGGAGTTAACAAGGTCTTTGACGACCGAATGACAGAGATCTGTCCATCATTAGAACGGCCGCATCTGAGGCAGTAAATAAATAGCATCACATTTTCATTAGTTTGCAGGTTTAAAGTTTATTGTAGCTATATGGGCACTCAGTTTATCTTGTTGTTTAATACATTTGACCAAAATCTCACGATATAAAAGACGAACCGCTATGCACAGGATATTTAAAACGTACAAATGTGTATTGCCTACAATAGGGTGCATCAAAAAACACAATTCTTGAATTTTGATATGGCTGGGTGCTAAAAGTGTTCCAATATTTGTAGAAACAACACATGCAAAATATTTTTCCAGTACATGATGATTTAGGGGTGCCACCGCACATCTGTTTTTGTTGGATAAAGTGGTTAACAGTGCTCAATGGTCGCCATGGAGATCTGAGGTAAACAATACTACAGCTCAAGAAAACTGAGGTGATCTTTCTGTTTGAGGTGATCTTTCTGTGTTGTATGTATGTGTATGTAATATAGTAGTATGTATTATTACATATTACTATCATATCTGTAGTTGTGTCTTTGTATACTTATTTATCATAAGTCATTTTTATAGGTATTTGGTGCTCATTACATCTAGCTAACGTTAGCTAGTAACAGTTTGCCAACCACAGTTAGCTGTCTATGTTAACTAAGCTTAATAGCTTAACATCAACAGTATTCTAGAGTGGACAATGTCATATTCAGTGTATAGATGTCTCATGTTTATTGAGAGTAGCATTGTAGTTGTTACAATAAATTAACATTTTAAATACAAGCATATTTGCAAGCACAGCTAGCTACTCTGGTAGTGATGTAACGGTAAGTTATGATGAAGTTAGACTATGTACAGCTAAAATTTGAGGCTTTTGCAAGAATGGTTCATCATAATTGAGTGATATTAAGTATGGTAAGATATGATTTTAAACACTATCCTTGAGCTTGTATCCTTTTCATTCTCAAACACTGCACAACACAACCCACCCCAGGATCCAGCTCTCCTAAGATGCTGCCCTCACCAACTGGTCCCTGCCAGACTAGCAGCATCACCAGTGAGGATGGCATCATCACCGGCGCCAAATTGCCAACTGGTCGTCAGATCTTATGCTGCATGCTTGCCAAGAAACCTGGTGGAAATGGACCGTTGTCGCAGTTCGAGGCAGCCAAGGTTGTCCTGGAGCAGGTGAGGCCATTTTACAAGAAGGCCAACATCCCTATGGTGAGCGACAAGCGTGCGTGCCACAAGATGGTAGACTTAGTCAATGCTAACAACAAGCTGCGGAAAATCTCCCAGGCCAAGCGCTCCAGTGAGACTACAGCGAAACAATTGGAGAAAATGGAGTGCAGACTTGATGCCACATTTCCGCTGTGGCCTCCAAATGTTGAAAAGCTGATTGATAACCCAGAAGACCTAGCTTTCTTGGCCAGCATGAAGACTGACAGAGTGGCCACATTTGGTGTATTGGACAAAAAGCTGCAGCTCAAGGTGAAGCGGCGAGAGAAGCGTCAAGCTTCCGCAGCAGCCAGGCAGTCCCGCTGTGAAAAGGAGCTGGAGGAGATGACGGCAATGTCCAGCTTGGAGTTGGAGAGTGATGAGGAGTCAGAGGAGGATACTAACACAGTCTATCCACCATCTGAGGGCGAACCATCCCACAAGCATAAGAAGACTGGAACAAACGTCTTCATTCCACATGACATCCTTAGCCGACCAAGTGTCGTGTCACTGGCTACAAGGTTGAAGATGTCACCAATGCAACAGGCTGCCTTCACGCGTGGCCTTGTTGCAGAGTCAGGCGGTGAATGTACACATCTCTCTGCATCTTACGCAACAGCTGACCGAGCACGTCGCCAAGTGCTAGAGACAATCAGTGAGGAACAGCACAAGCAGTGGACACCACCTCCATTGTGCACCCTACACTGGGACAGCAAGTTAACACCGATGCTCAGCAATGTGCACCAGTTGGAGGAGCGTCTTACAGTGGTGGTTGGAGATGCAGAGCGGCTGAAACTGCTTGGTGTCCCGGCATATAAGAAGCAGACCAATGAGGCATGTGGAGTGATCATTGCCCGGTTGACATGCAAGTTGCTGCAGGACTGGTGCTGCACTGACCAGGTTGTCAACATGGCATTTGACACCACTGCGTCAAACACCGGCCATCTCACAGCAGCCTGCATTGCCATACAGCTCTCACTGGGCCGACCACTGCTTTGGTCTGGGTGCCGGCACCACATTGGTGAGGTCCTCCTGAACCAGGTTTTCAGAGACCTGATGGTGGAGTCATCACGCTCGCCAGAGGTTACCTTGTTCACACGTCTGAGAGAGAAATGGAACCTGTTACCACAAGAATCCAGCAGCCAATGGTCCCGCTACATTTCTGGCAACACCGAGCAACCACTCCTGGGCAATTTACGTGCTGAACTTGTCAGGTGCGCAAAAGAAGTCACTGACCACAAGCGAGGTGACTACCATGAGTTTGTGTAGCTGTGTCTTGTGTTTCTGGATGCAGATGGTGAAGAGCAGACTGCAGTGACCTTCCAACGACCGGGAGCGCTCCACAAGGCACGATGGATGGCCAAACTGCTCTATACTCTCAAGCTGGCTTTGATGGAGCAGCACATCGCGTTGTTTCCCCAGGGCACAATCACCACACGGCAGCAGGTGCCGAAGATTCGGGCATTTGCCATTTTCATTACACACATCTATGCAAAGTGGTGGTTGACCTGCGAGAAAGCTGTAGATGCTGCCTGGAATGACCTGACACTCTACCACCACCTGCAGGACCTGCAGGCATACAAGGCTGTAGATGAGGGAATTGCAGCATCAGCGATCAAGGCGCTGGAGAGGCATCGCTGGTACTGACAGGTGAGATGCTACCCCTGGCTCTCTTCAGCAGCAAGGTGCCCAATGATGACAAGCGTGCACTTGCCAGAGCGATCTTGGAGCACAAGCCCGCTGATATCCCCATGAACATCCCTGAGCAGCGCTTTGGCACTGGCTTTGGCAAGCCAAAGTTCCCCACCCAACCAACCAACCACCAGCTTGGCTGACCTCGCCAATAAGAATTGCTGGTTTGGGATGCACCAGCTGCACATTGATCCAGAATTTATGTCTCTCGATGTGAAGGAATGGGCGACCAATGCTGCGTTCAAAAAAAGTGAGGTCAATGTACGTGCAATGAACGTGGTCAATGACTGTGCCGAGCGTGGCGTCAAGCTCACATCCGACTTCGTAACAGTGGCAAGGAAGGAGCAGCACCTGCAGAATGTGCTGCAGGCAGTTGAACATGACTGCCACCAACAGCCAAACCTTCGCCGCTGCAAACACAAGCTAATCCCTGAATAGGACAGTTACTCTTGGGTGGCGGATGGGGAGACATATCTGGGGGGAGACGCACTGGCTAGGTTCAGAGTTCAGGTTCCATTTCATCTCTCTTTCTCCCTGGTGATGTTGCTCATTGGAGCAGACTCTGGCACAGACTGAGCAATTAAGTTTGAAGTTTAGTTAGTGTCAGCTCTTACCATTAGGCCCTGTTAGTTGCCAGTGAGTTAGCCACTAGAGAGGGTTTGTTCTTATAAGTGTGTCAGTATTGCCCCTTGTGTTTAACAATAAAGTCAATTAAACTTTATGTGTGTGTCCGACATCCATCACTGCTGCACAAAATTCAGGTTAAGACCACGTGAACATGTCCCATTGACCTCCATTCATTTTGTCTATAGGACAAATGAATGGAGAATCTGTAAAGTTGAATTCTGAGAAATGCCCAAGTTGCACAAAGGGCAAACAAACAACTTTTACTTTGATAACCCTATAGAACATGTTACTGTATAAAAGTATAAAAGAACATTTTTCGAAATTTCGCCAAAGTTCATGTGTTAGGTGGCACCCCTAAATCTCAGTGGAATTCCTCAAAACTTTGCAAAAGTCATTTTTATGTTAATTGGAACAAAATGCAATGCCAGCCAAATTGACATTTTGAAATTAAAATTTCCCATTCAAATTTGATGCACCCTAGCCTACAACTAGACACCAAATGCTAAGACAGACTGCTCTTTAAACATACAAAAACATTATCCCTTATAGACAGTGTTTCTTGAGTAAAGGAAACGCTGCTCTTATTCAAACATCAGTTCTTTATTTAGCTAACCTTGCATTCTGAAGAAGTAGACGTCTGTCTTCAAACTGCGCGTCGCTTCATTCTGAATGGAGGCGGGGTGGAGTTATGAGGTTTGACTGACAATTTGAGGATCCAATGGCGTTACGAGGTTTAGTCACAAGCTCTTTTGAATGCTTTTCATTGGTTAAATATTTGTAAACCCCACAAACAGACATAACGATGACCAGTAGCACTGATTTAAAATAATAATAACGAAACATAATAGAGATATGGAATTTTAGATAATTTTCCACGGCACACCCGACAACCTGTCACGGCACTAGTGTCCCGCGGCACAGTGGTTGGGAAAAACTAGTTTAGAGGATGAGATTCTGCTGAGGTTTCATTGGCGAGGAGGGCTTTATATTGGACTGAATCAGGATCAGATCGATGGAGGTGATGCCAGAACTGAACACATCTCTTCTGGATCTCAATCTTCAGTGGGTATTAAGCCTAATTATTATATGTGCATCTCTTTCTCTCTCTCATTCAGATCGGCTCAGCTGCTCCAACAATGAACTTTACCATTTATACAGTTTTCACACAGCTATGACAAGCATTAAACATGGACGGTTGCCGTACTGTATTAAAGCTTTAATCATGATAAAACCGTATATTAAAAGCTAACATAAGAAATAGCATAATAACAGCATATCTAAAAGTATGAGACAACAACAAACAAAAAACATAGGCCTACCATTAAAAGCCGTGCTCTGTGTGATCCTCTTCACTAATATCCTCTGCGTCTCAATCGAGCTCAAATTGATAAGCAGTATAGACGACGCCATTGTTTACAATACAACCGGAGGCGGTTTAGCCAATCACAACACACTGGTCCAAGCTAACCAATCAGAGCCCATCGTGTATTTTTGTTAAAAACAAAATCAGCTGCTGTTCTCCTGTTTTTGGACATGACACGAGAAAAGAGGAGAGGAAGATTTGAATATCTTGTCATATTCTGATCTAATCAGTTCAGTATGAATGTTATTTCCAGTTGGGATCTGCTCTTGCTGATAGAGGAATCACAGACGTGACACTGAGGTGGACTCAAACCCCTAAACAGGAAGTGAAGCAGAACACTGACAAAAGTGAGTGTGTTCTCACAACTGTACAATAACTTATGACATATGCTGCACAAATAGGAATGATTATAAAATTATGATATGTAATAGCAAAAATGTTTCATTTACAGGTCGCTGTGATACAAGACGATAATTCCCTGGAAATCAACAGTGTCTCTGACTCACTAAATTCACATTCATTCAGTGTCTTCATAATTTATGAAAGCTCGTTTCCACCACTGAATAAAAAATAAAACAAGGGACTTGTGACTTTTTATCTCACAATTCTGACATAAAGTCCATTCTGAGGGGCAAAAAAGAGAGACTATTTTCTTACAATTCAAGTTTATTACTCAGAATTACGACTTTATTTCTCAGAATTGTGAGAGACGTAACTATGCTCGACAGCCGGACAACTTTTTTTGCGATTGGTGCGAGAGGGTTTTGGCTTGCAGAACTTCGCACACTAGATGAGAAACAGAATTATAATGCACTACAGTCTGTAAGATTGTACTTTTTACATCCTAGTCTGTACATTTTAATATTAGAAACCATACTAATTGCATTAGTTAGCTTAAAAAATGCATAATATATCTGTTATCTATGAATTTGGATAATTGATTTTTAGAATAGAAATCATGGTTCTCCCACGATTCTGAAAACAAAATATTAGACAACCAAACAAAATAATATGTAGGCTAATTTTCTTGAGGTTCTGACAAAATGTTTTATTTAATGTTAGAAATGAGTCTATTTAAAAATATGTATTAATTTAAATGAATTCATGATGTAAAAAATCATTTGAAATAAATGAATGAAGACTTCCTCCAGAGTTTTTGAACGAATCTCTTGAATGAATGATTCAGAAATCAAATACATTTGAACAATCACTGGTCACCACCTACTGGCATAATCCCAGCCAACATTGATATGTGGGCCCCATATGGGTTATACCCGGGCAGCATGGGTTCCATGTGGGCATGGGCTGAAAATGGGCAATTCATGTGGGTCCCATATAGGTTTGACCATATGGGACCTTTATGGGATCTATGTGGGCAAAATTATTTTACACTTAAAATACATCCTTTATACCTTTTTTTTTTTTTTTTTTGGTTAATAGTCACTTTTTAACAAAGAATATAGATTTTATATTTACATTGCCCCCCCAGAAAGAATTTGTGCCCCCCCAGTTTTCTTAACCAACTTTAATTATTTAGATCGGGAATAGATAATTATTTTGAGGAGCATGTGCACACCGTCTGAGCGCATATGATGCATTTTGATTTGCGCAGATCGATCAGCGTCTGACTTGAAGCAGTGTGTGTCAAAGCAGGCAACAGCAAGAGCGATTCGAGCAGACACTGATTACGGTCATCGCAGTTTCTCTGGCGCTGCTGGCTGCACGAGCTCTGATGACCTCTAATCCACTATTTACCAGACTCACCGTATTTCATGTCGTGCTTTAAAATGGTAACAATCTCTTGTAAAAATTCTAGTTATATTAATGCAATCAGGGGCGCCTGCAGGATTTCTTCACTTATCAGAATCTTCCCCCTCTCCCAAAACAGACTAGCTACTGTTATTAAAATAGTTCAGTTTTGTATGTAATGGAAAAATGATTTTTTTTTTTTCATAAAGTTAATTTAGAAAAACGAATGGAGCATTTTTTGTTCGTTAAATGTATTTTAAGCAAGGACCAAGCAGCCAGCGGCAGCAGTGAGTTAATCAGCCTGTGTTTGATTAATTTAGCCGTATCAAATCATCACAACTTGCCTAAAATAAAATCTTTAGATATAAAACAGTTCAAGCATATCCCAATGTTAGTTTAAATGTTTAACCTATATAAATGTGCGCTGTTAGACGCATATCCAACAGTTTGTGTGGAGAGTGTAGCTAAAGCGCGCTATGCAGGACATGGAGGCACCAGAGCGATCACTTTTTTTTTTTTTCTTACAGCAGAAACAACTTAAAACAGGCCTACACCGTAATTTTTGCTCATTATGGTAAGAGAAATATATCATTCGGAACTTTAAAGGGTCTACTTTTATTTGTGTGCATTCACAATATCAACAAAATAGGAAAACAGAGGATGCACTTTCTGCCGGTCTTGAACAGGACTTCACAATGATGAACCGAAACTCAGCGAAACTGACTCACAGATATGATAAGTATATCTATAGAAAGCTTTAAATTACCATTTTAAAACGAAATAATACAAATCGATAGTAAAAACCCTTTCATTATGTAATCCGTAAAGATGCATTTCTCTATAAAGGCACGTACAATGAGGACATGGCGAGTCATTTTTCTCATCACTGTGACACCATCTAAAATATAAAAAAAAAAAGGAAAAACCTAAAACAGGCCCGATTATAATTTGCATTTTATTTTATAATTGTATACAATAAAAAATAAAACACAAATTATAATGGCATATGTAAAACTTTGCCCTTTAATTCTATAGCTGCGTATATTTTCTGATATTTATGTTGCTCTGTCCTGAATACCAGTTAATAATAGTAACAGTTAATAACGTAAATGTCTCTGAGGTTTAAAATTGAGGTTTTAAACATTTTTGAACTTCATTTTGACAACTTTAAAGGCAATTTTCTCAATATTTTGATTTTTGTTTTGTACCTTCAGATTCCAGATTTTTAAATAGTTGTATCTCGCCCAAATATTGTCCGATCCTAACAAACCATACATCAATGGAAAGCTTATTTACTTATTTATTCAGCTTTCAGGTGATGTATAAATTTCAATTTCAAACAATTTACCCTTATATGGTTTTGTGGTTCAGGGTCACATATATTTTATTATTACACTGTGAGTTTGTTGTTTTTGTGTTTCTTCATTGTGTCAGTGTGTCAAATTTAGAAGAGCACTGATGTTTCTTAAAGGGATAGTTCACCCAAATGTGTATATTCTGTCATCATTTACTCTCCCTCATTTACTTGTTCCAAACCCATAAGACATTCATTCATCTCTGGAACAAAAATGAAGATATTTTTAGAGATTTCTTGCCCTCCATTAAAAGTCTAATCCCAAAACTGACACTTTTAAATGTTCTTAAAAAGATCATGCAAAAAATCCTATTGAATTGAGCTGTTTAATCTAAGTCTTCTGAAGAGACAGTCACTTTAAATGAACAGATATAATTTATGCTTTTGTGCACATATTCCGTTTTAATAAACGGAAAGTCAAGCCTGCTTGCTTGAAGCGTGAGAACCAATGAAGTTTGTTCTCATGCAAGTACCGTTGAACTTCTTTATATATTCACTGATCAGTGTTTATATGTAAATAAAAGCTGAATATAAATCTGTTTACCATGTAATGTGATCATGTCTCTTCAGAAGACTTGTATTAAACCCCTCGATTCATATGGATTTTACAATCTCTTTATGAATGTTTTGAAGCATTAGAGTTTTGAGGAAGTAAACTTTCAATGGAGCAACAGAAATCGAAAAAAGATCTTCATTTGTGTTCTGAAAATTAATTAATTTCTTATGTGTTTGGAGTGACATGACGAACGAATTTTCATTTTTGGGTGAATTAAGCTTTTAACTGTCAATTTTTATGTTATGTAAGATTAGTTACATAAAACCAGTTGTTGAGATGGTATAACCCTGTTGGTTTATCAAAATGTTAATGCTGATGTTCAACATTTTACAAAAACCTGAAAAGTATAAAAAAATGTGTCAGAAAATGATAATAAAGTATTATATTGAACCTGTACAACATTTTAATGTATGATTTTTCAAATTGCACACTTTCATATTTTGCGTGTTTGTAGATAAATAAACAGTGCATAAAACTGATATTTACCTAACTGAAATACTGATGTTGATTTTATCAATATAGTAAATAATTATTTATAATTATACTGTCAGTGTGAGATGCCTCAAAAAAAACCTAATCAAAACACTCATATACACCATGTGGGGCCAGTCCAGTACCCATACTGGGCCCTAGTATATCCCACATGTGCTTTATAAGTGGGACCAATATGGGTCTTGTATGTGTTACCCATTAGGGCCCCACATTAGCCCCAGCCAGGCCTCATATGAGATTCAGATGGGGCCCACATGGAACCCATGGACAAACCCATGTAGGGCCCATATTTACAGCCCGTATGGGGCCCACATGGGCCCCATGATAGAATGTTGGCTGGGATGTAACATACAGTCTTTATGTGAAGCGTAACATTAGTTCCAAAGATCAGTTCCTAATTTTGATCGTGGCTATATCCAGACTATAAACTTTTATCCTAATACTTTCATTATTATTTAATGTTTGCAACACAGAAATGTAGCCCTACTGTGTAGACTGTTTGCGAAGCTGTTTCAACATAAAGCTTACATGATGAGCGCTGCTCTCTCTGGATCAGCGGCTGCCTGAAAACAGGTTTAAATATTCCAATGTGATTGTGATTTCAAAGGTTCAACATAGACATAACAGAATCATCATCATTAAGAAATAAGATAACATGTTTTTGAATCGAGATCGCAAAATTTTAATGATTGATCGTGCATACATATGAGCCTATAGCATATGTATTTTTGTATGTCATATTTGTACCAGACCTCAAAAGTAACCTGGGCCTGGGCCATTTATCTTTAATGTGATCACAGTTTAAGAAAAACATTGTAAGCTACTAATTATTTTATTATTTTATTTAATTTACACAATTATTCAAACAGCGAATAAATTATACACCTAAAGCGAGCAAAGAACATTTACATGATCAAATTGTCACTGACTATAGTCTAGCGTGAGTTTAAGCACTCCCAAATACTCCCGTTATTATCAATGAAGCTGTCTACACTGTCAAATTAATCTCTTACTTACATCATACGTACATCTGCACTTTGTTATGATGAGAGAATTCAGTCGGTAAGTGCACGCACTGAACAAAAGTGATGACTCATCTGAACACTTCTGATTGACCATTGCATTCATAAACTCAACAGAATCGTTGAGCAGCAGATGACATGGCAGCCCAAATCATCACAGACTATGGAAACTTCACACTGGACTTCAAGCAACATGGATTCTGTGCCTCTCCACTTTTCCTCCAGACTCTGGGCCTTGATTTCCAAATGAAATGCAAAATTTACTTTCATCTGAAAAGAGGACTTTGGACCACTGAGCAACAGTCAGTTCTTTTTCTCCACAGCCCAGGTAAGACGCTTCTGACGTTGTCTCTGCTTCAGAAGTGGCTTGGTAGCCCTTTTCCTGAAGACGTCTGAGCGTGGTGACTCTTGATGCACTGACTCCAGCTTCAGTCCACTCCTTGTGAAGCTCTCCCAAGTGTTTGAATTGGCTTTGCTTGACAGCATTCTCCAGCTTGTGGTCATCCCTGTTGCTTGTGCACCTTTTCCTACCCAATTTCTTCCTTCCAGTCAACTTTGCATTTAATATGCTTTGATACAGCACTCCTTGAACAACCACCCCTTTCAGTAATGACCTTCTGTGATTTACCCTCTTTGTGGAGGGTGTCAATGATCTTCTTCTGGATCATTGCCAAGTCAGCAGTGTTCCCCATTATTGTGGTTTCAAAGAACAAGAGATACCCAGAATTTATACTGTATGGATGGTCATTTATTGAAACTCAAATGTAAATATTCTAATATTTTGAGATACTGATTTTTGACTTTTATTAGCTGTAAACTCTATTCATCCAAATTAAAACAAAAAAACTTTTGAAATGTTTTACTTTACATGTAATGAATCTAAAATATATGAAAGTTTCACTTTTTGAAATAAGTTACAAAAAATAATGAACTTTTTCACGACATTCTAATTCATTGAGATGCACCTGTACTTTAGCACACCAAAACATGTTTTCAGCAGAGGCCAATGTAATTTGGTATTTTTGATTTTTATGTTACTTTGTATTATTTTGTATAGATAATTTGTAGTCCCTTTCAGATTGTTAAATTAGCTGTATTAACCTGAATTGAATGTTTTCTATTTTGTATTTAATAAATCCATTGATTTTAAATCCCTTTGACTACTGTACATTTTTGACAATACTGATATTAGTTATGTGGTGACTGCATCCATTTCAGATGTATAACAACTGCTTTTCCCAAAGACTTAAGTAGTATAATATAGTATAGTAGCTGGAAAGTGTTTAAAGTGAAACAGACATATTGTTGTAGATTAATAGTGCGGGCCCTGTGTGGGCCTAGTGAGGGCTGCCCATGCAGGGCCAGCGCTAAAGTTGAGTTGAGTTTTCGCTTGAAGGGACACTTTAAGTTGATTTTTTTGGTGTTCTCCTTGCACACTCCTTTGAGACTATTAATTTCCTCTATGATAAGCTGTTCTGTGGAGGAAGGGATCAGGTGCTTCGCCTGCAACTTCATGTAAAACATGTATATGTTTCTCATATATAAACTTTTAAATTGTGCAGGGTCCAGAAAATCCTCCTCAGGCCCATCATCATCTACCCTTTCATCTGACTGACTTTCAGCAACAGTGACTGAGACTCAGGAGGAATAGAAGGAACACAGTATGCACCAGAGACATGCAGAACTGCAGAGTATTTGTGCTTTCTAGACAGATGAGATGTAAAAGACGACTTCAGTGAAAAAGAGCTGTTGCGGTTTTTGAATGGGCAACATACCTCCTCTCTTTTTGAAGTGTGACATAAAATATCTTTCAGATCAATCAACTGTTTATGACAGTTAGTAAGCCCGCATGTAAAGGGTCCCAGCAGAGACTCACAGTGTGACATGGATGACTGTCAATGATGACGATAAACATGGCTCTTAACCTGTTAGCCAGCACCCCCATATGCACTGTAGTTTCTTAAGTGAGTTTTACAACCTGCTACACAGCATGCATATTTGTAATTTGCCTCATTTCTGTGTAGTCTTTGATGTTGTACATAACCTTTAAGGAATTTCAAAGAAAGAGCACAACAATAGGGCCTTTCGCACCGCAGGAACATTTTCATAGTACCCGAACTAATTGTGGAACTACCCACTTTTTGGCATGTTCGCACCGCGAACTAGGAATGGTTTTAGTTCTAGGAACTCCGTTTGGAGGAACTAAATTAGCTCCTACTTCAGAGCAGGGTCTAAATCAGTTCTAGGAACTATCCGTGACGCAAGTGTACGCTGATTGGCTAAACGCGTATGAAAACGCCCTCACCCCCCATGATTTAAAACACCGTGTAAACACATACTGTGTAAACATTGTATCATACTGAGAGCATTAATAAACGGCATTTACCTGGAGACTTCATCTACAGCGTTTTGTGCTTCTATCAGCCTCAATGAAATGGAACACTGCAAGTTGTCGTTGGAGATTCTTAGCCCTCCTTTCCGTTCTTTCAATCGATTGACATATACGTCGAAATTCCATGTCCATTATTGTGAAACTCGCGAGACACAACAAAAACACAGCTCCGATCACAGCATCCTCCATCCTCCTGTTGATAACGTTGTTCTTCTTTGTTTATGTTGTTGAACGCGGCATACAAATGACGTCGCTATCGACCGGCCTACGTTACTTCTTAGTACCCACTGTCAGTGCGAATGCAACCCTTTAAATGGTACTGGGAAATAGTTCGCACAAAATCGTCCCAGTACTTTAGTACTGTACTTTTAGTTCTGGAACTAAAGTGGTGCGAAAGGGGCTAATTACAAGTGTACTCTTTGGACATCTTTAATAGGTGCAGCTCTCACCTTTTCACCTTGCCCTTGATATCACCAATTCACAATTCAACTGCAGAGAGAGAGAAAAAAACAAGCATGAGTTCATGGGACTTGTTAATTAAGAAATCTGCAAAAATCCCCAAAAATATATTTATTGAACCCTATCAGTGTAACCACTAAAAATCTATCAGGTTCTTGGTTTCTGTTTCTGTGTGTGTGTGCGCTTCACTTAAGGCAGCGCATTTATTTAAAACGGTGATTAAACTGACTGGAACAACACGTGCATTCAACTGTTATGAAAGTGGTGAATGACAAACACTGACACAGCATTATGTCAAAATTCAAACACAGATTATCTGTGTGACTATATCAGAAAGCTAAATTGACAATGCAGTCTAAGTCCGTAACTTTTTTTTGGTTAAAAATGATCCGAAATCAGTTTTTGAGCAAGTACATAACCAGCCAGTGTTTAAAACTATCTCCTTACCTTAACCCGATTCACAACGGTAAGCTTGTAATAATGTTTTCTAACTTGAGTGGTACTGGTAGGTTTTCGCAGGAAATTCGAGCATGCATTCGAATATGCATTACATCATAAAGAAGTTGTCCCGGTTAGTAGGCTATCGCATGTGAGGATCCTGCAGGTGGCGGATCGTTTACAGCATTTTCTCACAGCAGCGGAATAATTAAATGTGTCATTTTAATGGCAGATTGCTGTCCAGAAAGGATTGTGTTTATGAGACACATGTAAGCGACTGAAATTAGATTATGTTCCAGTTTTAAATGTGCATCTGATTACAGATTCAAAATTTGTATTTCAAAGAGAACTAGTTTAATGTTGAAGTACAGCATTTAATTATTGTTTAAAGGTGCTATATAAATAAAAATGACCTTGACCTTGAAAGAAACAATAATTAGCTTTTTGGGTTAAAAGAACAATTTCTTTATATGAAATTCGAATGGTATGACAATTAGAGATTAGACTGTCCAGAAATTGAAATCTACATGTAACGCTAATACACACACTATATACATGTAGTCACGCAATGCTGATGTTGTTAACATTAACAATTTGAGAAAAACGTATAACAATAATTTCCACGGTTTGATGTGATATGAGCTAAGCAATCATTAGATTGCTTAACCATTGGTAGAGCGATTTATTGAAATGCTTTTTTTCCTCAGTTGGTCAGAACAAATGTGGTTACTTACTTGTTCAGATTACATTTTCTGGTGAAAATTCTTATTTGGGTCATATTCAAGACGTAGAATCTGTGATTCCGAAGTACAGTATCCACACCGGTGCGGTGACTGACAGCCACACATCAAAACATTAGATTTATCCGTGCTGAGGAGCCGTGCCAATGCACAACCCACGTAAAGAAGATAATTCTGCAAATAACTGCAATTACATGTTTCAAACAGAGATGGCTACGAAGAGGCAAAACGTACAGACTGCAGCTTTAATGATTTCAACTGAAGTTTAGTTATGTAGGCGTCCTAATGAATCTGGTCTAAGTACGGTTTAATTTTTCAACCTCGCCTCGAAAATCTGTATTTTTGAGCTTTTAGACTAAGCCTACATAGAATATCATAATTATATAGCAAATAGTGAATTGGTTAACAAAATGCAACGAGAAGCCTAAAAACAACAAAACGAGGAAATACGACTTAAATAATGTCACACCAAACACAGAACTACACATTATCCTCAGCTGAGACCTCAATTTGAAACATCACAAATATTTTAAATGATTAATGTTAACGGTCCACGTCCAAGTTTAAAAATACAAGTACACACAACATCAACATAAGTTTAAGGACTCAGTGATGGTCAAGACACCTTTCCAAAGGCTAGAAACAAAGATTTCAGTAAAAAGATTTCAGATTCTTTTAACTACATGATCTGGTTCTTTTGGGTAATACTTTTGTATTAACCAGTTAAAAAAAAAAAAGACTCACTAGCTCATTTATACAATTACATAATGACATCACTTATACGCAATTCTATTATTAAAGCACCCGATAATTACGTCAAATGCCAATGTTTTACATTCCCAAAGTATATAGAAAATTACACTGAATAAGTGAATTAACTACTCTTAATCAACTGACTTTTTCCTTATCATCATCCATGGCCATATCTAGACTCTACTGTATGTACATTAACCCAGATTGTATCTTCTCATTTTTAGCCCATATACAGTACATAAAGCCCATGCCACCTGAATGTAACCCATAAGGGACCCATATATAAATGTTGGCTGGGCTGGACTGTTTCTTTCCCTCTTTTTATGGTCATTCCGGACTATTTTTATGGTCATTACTGGAATGACCATTAAAAGAGAGAAAAGGTATATAAAAGTTAATCTATTAAACAAAAAATAAATTTTTGAAGTTTTAATAAATCTGTAAAAAATGTTATGTGAAAAAATAATAATAAATCTTAAAAAAAAAAAAAAGGAAAGTTTGTTTATTCACAGTTAGATATTTTTCATGTAATTTTATACATGTTTTCCGTATTTCAAAAACACAGGAAAAATCTGTAAAATAAAGCAGTAAAATTCAATACAATTACAGATTTTTTTTTTTTTCAATGTAGTAATTTTCTCCCCAAAAGCTGAAGAGAACATTCCTTGAATATTATAACATGTTATTTTAAACGATGACATTGAGTAATATTGTAATTACCAGAATAATGTGTACTGTATATACTGCCGTTCAAAAGTTTGGGATCAGAATGATTTTTTATGTTTTTTAAAGGAGTTTTTATGCTCATCAAGGCTGCATTTATTTGATGAAAAATACAATAAAAATTTAATATTATGATATAAAATAAAATGTTTCTATTTTAATATTTGTCACGATCCTCTCTGGAGCCAGGAAAACGAGGAGACGAGGAGCTTTTGAAACAGAGGATTTAATGATAAACACACAGGGATCACAGGAACACACAAAATGACATTTAACAGCTGACGTGGAGACAGGGAAACACAGGGCTTATAAACAGAAGGAAATCAAACGAGGAGAACTGAAACAGGTGGGGAACAATCAAACACGTCTGGAGACTAAAGAACTCAATGACACTAAACGAGGACAGGAACAGGAACAAACCAAATATGGGTACGAGAGGAGGGGAAACACAAGACACAGGAAGACAGGACTGACAATATTAGGGTTGCAAAATTCCAGGAATTTTCAAGACTGGAAACTTTCCATGGGAATTAACGGGAATATATGGGAATAAACTGGAAATTTGCAAAATTGCAGGAACTGGGAACTTAAATGGGTCACTTTATCATCCATAACTGTTGTTTATCAAATCCTAATGAAACTAAGACAAAACTTTGTCATGGCTGATTTAGCAAGACAATTTAAAATGTCACAAGGTCAGGTCAGCAAGACTGTTGGAATCTGGATAGACATAATGTCTGAACACACCAAGGATCTTGTTAAAAAATGGATAAAATGTTAAAGATCTGTGCTGGTCTAGTGAATTTAAGAGGTGAGCTTATTTCAAGTGAAAAGTGAGAAGACATTTGTGACCCTGGACCACAAAGCCAGTCATAAGGGTCCATTTTATGAAACTGAGATTTATACATCATTTAAGTAATCTTTCCTTTGATGTATGGTTTGTTAGGATCGGACAATATTTGGCTGAGATACAACTATTTGAAAATCTGCAATCTGAGGGTGCAAAAAAAAAAAAAAAAATCAAAATATTGAGAAAATTGCCTTTAAAGTTGTCCGAATGAAGTTCTTAGCAATGCATATTACTAAATCAAAAATTACGTTTTGATATATTTATGGTAGGAAATTGACAAAATATCTTCATGGAACATGATCTTTACTTAATGTCCTAATTATTTTTGGCGTAAAAGAAAAATCGATAATTTTGACCCATACAATGTATTGTTGGCTATTGCTATATATACTTGTGCTACTTATGACTGCTTTTGTGCTCCAGGGACACATTTAATATTGCACTTCAGCGCACACACACACACACGCATTCATTTCACATTTCAAAAACTGTAATGAGGTACAGCTACACTTACAGTGCCTCTAATAAATAACACTCAACAGGTAAAGAGCTGTATATAATTTTACCCTAGAAATAAATCAGAAAAAGCTTCTGAAAATCATCAGAAATTGAATATACAATATGTTTTTATTAGTGTATGTTTTTTGTTACAATGTATGTAACTTTTGATCACACATAATATACTTTTCTAATGCCTCCCGTTTTTTAATTAAAATTTATTATTTTTTATTTTTTATTTAAAATTTTAGTTTTTTACTATTAATGTTTTTATACAGTGCTCTTGGTGTTTGTTGTGTGTACAAGACATACAGTAACACCTGTTTTCTGCTTACTGTATTTTCAAAAGATTCAGCTATTTGGGGAAGACCTTCAGCTTCTTTGCAACAAAATCATCCACTACTCTCGGAAGCATGTGTGAAAAATAAAAATTCTGGAGGTGTTTCATGTGTGCATCTGTATACTCAAATGAAATGTCCGACTCGAGGTGCTCAGTTGATGTCCAGATAACCAGCTTGCAGCTCTGCAGCCCCAGGCACATCATTGTTAGCTAGATCTGGAAGAATAAATGTAAAATAAAATGGTTTACATTTTTTTTAATGATGGTTCACAAGTATGTTGCATTAGTTCACATATTAGCCATCAGAGATACGCATAAGTTTACTTCACTATATTACAATTAAATCTTAATCTAATCATGACAAACTATATATCGTTGGAAAGGTCTAAAGCCCCTTCGACACCAAGAATGATAACAATATTAGCATCCACACCAGCGAACGATATCGTCTGTTTCTTTTAAGCATACGCTCGTCTGCTGCTTTAAATTCCTAAGCTCGTGACAGCAGGATGGATTCTGATTAGATGTCAATGTTTATGTCGTTCATCAGCTGGAAAATATCGTTCTGAAAGTGATTCCAACTATATCGCTTCTCTGTGCCTTTATCGTTATAGTTGTGGTGTGGACTCGGCTATTCTTTAATATTGAGACCGATTTTTAGAACTATATCTTTATCATTATCGTTCTTGGTGTGAACGGGGCTTTAGACTTTAGTTTTTTGCTACATATTATGTAGGAACAGTAACAGATTAATTTATGACAAGAGTGCACCTCGAAACATATACATCATAAAAGGAGTTCTGACCTTTGTCACAAAAAGTCTTTTTCTTTTTTCCTATCACGTTTTAGTAATCATTTAGTAATTATTGGCCAGCGTTTATCCTAATTAATGTGCATAAGTGTTGGGGTGGGCTACCAATGCATTCTGGGGTTATCTTATTTTTTAAGTAGTAATACTTACATTTTTCTCCAAAGGCAAGATCTTTGAGCAGCTGATCGACGTCTCCTTAGTGCAAACATTGCGGAAAACCGTACTAGCTAGGGTTGTCAAGTTTATGATGCTATGAAGTGTTAGTGCACCTGTCAACATGACGGTTGATGCCCAGATCGCATTCATACTTAATGAGCACTAAAAGAGTACATACTCTATAGCCTGATCGTTTTAAGTAAGTACTTATTGAAATTAAGTACCTATTCATTGAATATGCGGTTTCGGACACAACCAGAGTCAACCTACTCAAGAGGAAGTAGTCACTTGGTTTTCAGGCGAATGAAGCTTCAGACGTCATAGATCATGTTCTTTTGGCAAAACGAATCAAGCTATGATACAGTGTTTCAGTGTGAAATGTGTTGCTTTTTTGATACAAGCTTCGGAGCTTCCGTGTTGAACGTAACATCACTAGTTTCTGTTGTTCTTTGTCAGTTGTTGATTTAGCCTGTTGCTGAATGATCTCTGGTTTCTTGATGTTCAGTCTTCCCCGTCCTTTGTTTTATTTTGTTTATTCATTAAATGGATTTGCATTTGGATCCTTGCCTCTCCTGTCATCTTTATCTACCGTACCTAACCCTCTATGGGATATCGTCATTTATAAATGACACTACGAAAATTGCATTTAAAATACAATATTAATGTTCAACCAGCAAAATTTTATTTTAGTGGTGTCAAATGACATCCCCTTCAACCAGCAAAATTAAAATTTATTAGCCACGTGCTTCACATTTTTGGTAACTAAGTAGTAAAGGAGACATTATCACATGTTAGGTCACATGCTCTCAAGGCTCCATAGTGAGCTCATTTTAGACTAGAAAATACATATAAAATCAAGTTATAAAAAATATAATTGTACATCCAAATGTGTTTTCTAAAGTTTTTTTGTCATTTTTAATGCACTTTTATAAAAATAACAACTCAGAGACCAGCAAATCTGAGCGTCATGCATAACTGACAAAGTCCTATTATGGGATGAATATTTTGTGTAGCTGGCACTATTGACCAGCATTGGCGGGCAGTATAATAGCCTTTTTGCATGTGTTTTAGGTTCATTTTTGTAAGATTTTTGGAAGATAGAGAGACAAATCTGTACTTATTTCAGAAAGTATTGATGATAGTGATATGAGTGCATCAGAAAATCAGGTTGTGGTAATAAAGCAAGTTGTTGAGGACCAAGGAGGACAGAAGCAATGAGTGTGAGGGCAGTGATGAAGAATAGGTTGTTGTGGAAGTCAGGCATTTGAGTACCTTATTGTTGTACTATACCAGTTTGAAAGATGTGATCCATACAACAACCAGAGGTCAGGAATGATGCTAATGTCTATCGGCAATACTATACTGACAGGCAGCAATGCTCCAACGATGACTGAACAAGTTAGCATCTACTTAGGTGTGGGATGTGTGTAATTTTTAAAGCTGTAAATTCACAATTAGTCCTATAGAGGGCTAACATGGTTTTGTTTGTCACTTAATCTCTAGGATTGTTTTTTCGGTTTATTTTTTTTAAGATCTACTTTACCAAACAAATCTTATGTTAAATATTTGCTCGCTGGTGTATGTAAATGGTTTGATGGTCTTGATGACTGTGTTTGTCCAGAAAGTCTGGGGTCTATGGAGAAGGTATGACATTGTCATACGCAGGGATGGGCAGTATTTATGATACATATGTGTTTCAAATATAAAATTTTGTCATTTGTATTTGATAGGGATGATGAAAATGGCTTCATATTTTGTATCAAAATATTTCAGTGTTTTGTATTTTTGTAGTTTTAAAATACTGTAAAATACTTTGTAAGAAGTCTACATGATGACATCATAAAAATGTGGCCTCTGATTGGTGCCGACTCAGTAGTTTACCCAGACTTAGGGAGTAACTCTTCAGAGTTAAATCTCTTTTTTTGGCTCATTTTTCATCTGTAAAAGAAAACCTGCCTAATAATTTTGCACACCTGAATATAAGGAGTTTTTCACTTCCAGCCATCATGGACAATTATATATCACTTATAAATTATTAAATACAAAATTAATAGTTGTTATTAAGATTTATGTAGTTTGGAATTGGTAAAATGTGCTTGGAAAAAAAAATATTATCAGAATATCAACATGCCTAATAATTATGCACGCACTGTAAGATGTGCTCACTTTACACAGAGTAAGCGTGATCACGAAATCGAAAGTGAAAGTGAACAGCGAGCGCTCATTCAAATGTGATTTCAATACCCTGCATACTGATAGCGCGAAAATTATATACAATATTAGAATGTTTGTGCAGGAGTGGGCGGTAATGGTCAGAAACTCAGCAAGAGCAGGCTTAAGAAAACGGTCCAGTGCAGGGCTCTAGGCTGCGCATCAAGTTTTTTTTTCACGCTAACCCATCTCCACCCCAATCATTAGTGCAGTTTCATTCTGTCTTTGACAGGACAATTTTTGAAATAACGCCATAAACAAAATTTATTTAAAATTTAATTCAAGCACTTTCAAGGACCTATGTTTGTGTTCAAGTACTTTCCAGGCCTTGAATCCATGTGTCTGCAATTCAAGTACTTTCAAGGACTTTCAAGAAGCGTGGGAACCCTGGAAACCTTGCAGGCTGCCAGCTTTCCATCAATTTTTTGCATGAATTGCTATCATTTTTAACAGTTCATGTTAAGTTTTGGTGTTCGTTTTAGTAGCCTAGGCTAAATAGTTTACCAATTTACATAATGTTCTTGAAAACCAGTGACAGCTGGTGGCAAATGTTCTAGGTGAGGTACAATATCCAAAAAAACAAAATTGTTTTACCAAATTCAAGATTTAGGATGATTCTCACAAAACTATATTTTCTGCAAGCTTTTTTCAAGAAAAATGAAAACATTTTGTTTTTAATGTTAATAATAATTCAAAATTGATGTATACAGTGCAACAGCAAAATCTGTGAGAAATTTTTTTTTTTACATTTCTTTAGACCATTTTCTATACATACAGAATCTCACAGAAGTGAGTACACCCCTCACATTTTTGTAGATATTTTATTCTATCTTTTCATGTGACAACACTGAAGAAATGACACTTTGCTACAATGTGTATAGCAGTGTAAATTTGCTGTCCCCTCAAAATAACTCAACACACAGCCATTAATGTCTAAACCGCTGGCCACAACATTGAGTACACCCCTAAGTGAAAATGTCCAGATTGGGCCCAAAGTGTCAATATTTTGTGTGGCCACCATTATTTTCCAGCACTGCCTTAACCCCTTGGGCATGGAGTTCATCAGAGCTTCACAGGTTGCCACTGGGGTCCTCTTCCACTCCTCCATGACGACATCACAGAGCTGGTGGATGTTAGAGACCTTGCGCTCCGCCACCTTCTGTTTGAGGATGCCCCACAGATGCTCAATAGGGTTTAGGTCTGGAGACATGCTTGGCCAGTCCATCACCTTTACCCTCAGCTTCTTTAGCAAGGCAGTGGTCGTTATCATGTTGGACTACTGCCCTGCGGCCCAGTCTCCGAAGGGAGGGGATCATGCTCTGCTTCAGGTTGTCACAGTACATGTTGGCATTCATGGTTCCCTCAATGAACTGTAGCTCCCCAGTGCCAGCAGCACTCATGCAGCCCCAGACCATGACACTCCCACCACCATGCTTGACTGTAGGCAAGACACACTTGTCTTTGTACTCCTCACCTGGTTGCCGCCACACACGCTTGATACCATCTGAACCAAATAAGTTTATCTTGGTCTCATCAGACCACAGGACATGGTTCCAGTAATCCATGTCCTTAGTCTGCTTGTCTTCAGCAAACTGTTTGCGGGCTTTCTTGTGCATCACCTTTAGAAGAGGCTTCCTTCTGGGACGACAGCCATGCAGACCAATTTGATGCAGTGTGCGGCGTATGGTCTGAGCACTGACAGGCTGACCCCCCACCCCTTCAACCTCTGCAGCATGCTGGCAGCACTCATATATCTATTTCCCAAACACAACCTTTGGATATGACGCTGAGCGCGTGCACTCAACTTCTTTGGTCAACCATGGCAAGGCCTGTTCTGAGTGGAACCTGTCCTGTTAAACTGCTGTACAATCTTGGCCACCGTGCTGCAGCTCAGTTTCAGGGTCTTGGCAATCTTCTTATAGCCTACGCCAACTTTATGTAGAGCAACAATTCTTTTTTTCAGATCCTCAGAGAGTTCTTTGCCATGAGGTGCCATGTTGAACTTCCAGTGACCAGTATGAGAGAGTGAGGGCGATAACACCAAATTTAACACACCTGCTCCCCATTCACACCTGAGACCTTGTAACACTAACGAGTCACATTACACCGGGGAGAGAAAATGGCTAATTGGGCCGGATCTGTATTCAGAATTATTAAACAGAGCAAAACACAAATTTAAAAAAGTAAATAAAAACATGAATTTGTTGTGTGTGGTGATCTGAAGGCAGCTCAACATGACTGACCAGTGAACAGTTCCTCTGTCAGAGTGAATGTTGATGCCAATACACCACTGTACATAGCAAACTCCTATAAAAACACGCATCCTCAGTGAGTGTCCATTATAAAACACTTGCCAGACATGCGATCATACTGAAATGTGCTCATAATGCTATCAGAGAGCATACATACACGGTTTGTTTATTTGCACACTAATAATAACGGGCTCGCAAGCGTCTAATAATATAAGTTATGATCCATGTGTGTCACTGACTGTAATAGTCTTGACCTCCATTACAATCGTCATCCATCAAAACTTCACTGGTAAACCCATACAGACTAGTCCTGACTTCATATTTCTTCTTATTAGTGGTATGTTTGTTCCGACCAATCGCTGCACAAGTTAAGGTTACACATGATGACGAAAGCACGTTACCCATAGAGATTGCATTGCAGTGCCTGCAGTTTGAAAAAAAAAATCTTTGTATGGAAGTCTATGGGAACACTCGGGCGATTCTCAGTCTGACAGAAATCGCCCAAAAAGGGGGGGTACTACACAGAACATGAGTCAATGCTGATTGGACTACAGGTGCTGGTCATATAATTAGAATATCATCAAAAAGTTGATTTATTTCACTTATTCCATTCAAAAAGTGAAACTTGTATATTATATTCATTCATTACACACAGACTGATATATTTCAAATGTTTATTTCTTTTAATTTTGATGATTAGAGCTTACAGCTCATGAAAGTCAAAAATCAGTATCTCAAAATATTAGTATAAATTCTGGGTATCTCTTGTTCTTTGAAACCACAATAATGGGGAAGACTGCTGACTTGGCAATGATCCAGAAGACGAACATTGACACCCTCCACAAAGAGGGTAAGTCACAGAAAGTCATTACTGAAAGGTGTGGCTGTTTACAGAGTGCTGTATCAAAGCATATTAAATGCAAAGTTGACTGGAAGGAAGAATTTGGGTAGGAAAAGGTGCCCAAGCAACAGGGATGACTGCAAGCTGGAGAATGCTGTCAAGCAAAGCTGATTCAAACACTTGTGAGAGCTTCACAAGGAGAGAACTGAAGCTGGAGTCAGTGCATCAAGAGTCACCACGCTCAGACGTCTTCAGGAAAAGGGCTACCAAGCCACTTCTGAACGTCAGAAGCATCTTAACTGGGCTGTGGAGAAAAAGAACTGGACTGTTGCTCAGTGGTCCAAAGTCCTCTTTTCAGATGAAAGTAAATTTTACATTTCATTTGGAAATCAAGGTCCCAGAGTCTGAAGGAAGAGTGGAGAGGCACAGAATCCATGTTGCTTGAAGTCCAGTGTGAAGTTTCCACAGTCAGTGATGATTTGGGCTGCCATGTCATCTGCTGGTGTTGGTCCACTGTGTTTTCTGATGTCCACAGTCAACGCAGCCATCTACCAGGAAATTTTAGAGCACTTCATGCTTCCTTCTGCTGACAAGCTTTATGGAGATGCTGATTTCATTTTCCAGCAGGACTTGGCACCTGCACACACTGCCAAAGGTACCAAAAGCTGGTTCAATGACCATAGTGTTACTGTGCTTGATTGGCCAGCAAACTCGCCTGACCTGAACCCTATAGAGAATCTGTGCAGTATTGTCAAGAGGAAGATGAGAGACACCAGACCCAACAATGCAGATGAGCTGAAGGCCACTATCAGAGCAACCTGGGCTCTCATAACACCTGAGCAGTGCCACAGACTGATCGACTCCATGCCACGCTGCATTGCTGCAGTAATTCAGGCAAAAGGAGCCCCAACTAAGTATTGAGTGCTGTACATGCTCATACTTTTCATTTTCATACTTTTCAGTTGGCCAAGATTTCTAAAAATCCTTTCTTTGTATTGGTCTTAAGTAATATTCTAATATTTTGAGATACTGATTTTTGACTTTCATGATCTGTAAGCTCTAATCATCAAAATTAAAAGAAATAAACATTTGAAATATATCAGTCTGTGTGTAATGAATGAGTATAATATACAAGTTTCACTTTTTGAATGGAATTAGTGAAATAAATCAACTTTTGATTTATTCAAAAGAAGCTCTCACAAGTGTTTGAATCAGCTTTGCTTGACAGCATTCTCCAGCTTGCAGTCATCCCTGTTGCTTGGGCACCTTTTCCTACCCAAATTCTTCCTTCCAGTCAACTTTGCATTTAATATGCTTTGATACAGCACTCTGTAAACAGCCACACCTTTCAGTAATGACTTTCTATGACTTACCTTCTTTGTGGAGGGTGTCAATGTTCGTCTTCTGGATCATTGCCAAGTCAGCAGTCTTCCCCATTATTGTGGTTTCAAAGAACAAGAGATACCCAGAATTTGTACTGTAGGGATGGTCATTTATTCAAACTCAAATGTAAATATTCTAATATTTTGAGATACTGATTTTTGACTTTCATGAGCTGTAAGCTCTAATCATCAAAATTAAAAGAAATAAACATTTGAAATATATCAGTCTGTTTGTAATGAATGAGTATAATATACAAGTTTCACTTTTTGAATGGAATTAGTGAAATAAATCAACTTTTTGATTGATATTCTAATTATATGACCAGCACCTGTATATTTCCAGAGGCAGAACAAACAGTATGGAAGAGTGAAAGCTAGCCTAACACTATGATTGAATGTGAAAGGAAAAAAATCCCTCCCTTTCGCACTTTGGTGATGCCGCTCTTAGACATGGACACACACACACACTCAATCACAAACTTACTCTCTCACCCACATTTACACACAAGTTTGACTGTTTTTGTTAGAACTTTTCAAATGTTTTGGAATACCTGCTCTGTAGTATTCTCTTTTGGAGAATAAGTAAATGTTCTGACTACACTATTAATGTGTATGGCTCTCAATAGAAGTTCTGTTGCTACTTTCTGATGACGTTTCTGGCTACATTTAAAATCAAAACATATTGATCATTTAAAAATTATTGAAATGCTAAAATGTGTTTTCAACTTCCAAATAGGTGTCCAATAATTGATAAATAAATATTTGATTGCTGAATATTGTACCCTAATTGAAGTAGCTGTTTAGTATGATTTTGCATACCATTGCATGAATGACTGCCTGACACATAATATATTATTATATTTATGATTTAACAATGGAATGATTGATTAGTTAGAACCAATACACTGATATGGCTGGTCAGCAGCCATATCACCCTGCAGCCCAAGACTGGTTACCCACTGAAGCTAAGTAGGGTTGAGCCTGGTCAATACCTGGATGGGAGACCTCCTGGGAAAACTAGGTTGCTGTTGGAAGAGGTGTTAATGAGGCCAGAAGGGGGTGGGTCCTAATGCCCCAGTATAGTGACGGGGACACTATACTGTAAAAAGCACCATCTTTCGGATGAGATGTTAAACCGAGGCCCTGACCCTCTGTGGTCATTAAAAATCCCAGGATGTCCTTTCGAAAAAGAGTAGGAGTGTAACCCCGGCATCCTGGCCAAACTTCCCCATTGGCCTCTGACCATCATGGCCTCCTAATCATCCCATACACTGATTGGCTTCATCACTCTGTCTCCTCTCCAGCAGTAAGCTGGTGTGTGGTGGGCGTTCTGGCACAATATGGCTGCCGTCTCATCATTCAGGTGGATGCTGCACACTGGTGGTGGACTGCACCCTTCTATGTAAAGCGCTTTGAGTACCCAGAAAAGCGCTATATAAATGTAATGAATTATTATTATTATTAATTATTAGAAACTAGGTGCCATCAGTTTTCTTCTTATGAATGACTTTTTTGTCATTGAGTCAGCGTTGCTGATGCAAAGTAGGCCCTTCGTTACCAAACACCAAGTAAGTAAATTAGGATACAATTATGAGTCATTCGCAAACTGTTAAACACTAAACTGCTGGTTACTTTAAAACTAACCTTCATCTGGGAGATCACAGGTATATATGTGAATATTTGATCTGTTAACTGGTTGCACATGTCAGATTTATTGCATGACTCGGGCAGAGAAAAACTGTTACTTAATTGAGTCATTGTATTGGTGATGGGATAGATCAAATAGGCCAATTGATGGAAGGTTTGCGAAGAAATTTCATGCTCCCTTGTAAAAGTATTTTTTAGTATTTTTAAAATACAAAATACAGTAGTTTATTTTGATACATGGTGTGGTTGCTGTATTTTGTAGTTTATTTTGGCACACTTAAAATTAAGGTATTTGGTATTTTATTTTAAAATACATTTTGATGTATCTTTGCCCAACCCTGGTCATATGATACATTTTAATCAAGACACAGTGAGGAGCACTAATATGCTTTAATGAACGAAATCTAAATTAATTCACATTTAAATGTATGAATCTATCTTTATGTCACGTTTTAAAAAGATCATTTGTGAAAATTTAATTTGAACTCCAGAAATTATTTGACTGACTCTACAATAAGAGAAATCTCATTTCACACTTAAAAAAAAACATGCAACACATAAAACTGACCTGTTTATGAAATTACTGTTACATTTCTTATATTTCATTGCAGTTTTTCCATATTCCATCCAAGTTTTTATTACTCCATATAAACCAAATTTTACTATAAACTTGATATTGCTCCAGAGTTGCTTTATCAGTAACATAATGACAATGTTTTAATCAGGGTTTACAGTAATAAAATAAAACTCCTTTTGGACATGAAGATTTGCATTGATCATATTCAGATCATTTTAACATATTATTTGGATCTCCTCTGACTGATAGAAGATTCACAAACGTAACTTTGAGTTGGTCTCAAACCCCTAAACGGGTAATCCAGAAGGTGAAAGGTGAAATATATAATGAAATATACTACCGCCTACCTGACTCTGCCTGAGAGGTAAGGAAAAATACACTTACCTAAGATGATTTTTTTAAATAGTATTCTTGAAAACAATATTTGAATGTATTATTTAACAAAATATTAGTTAATTATCAAAGAAAGAAAAAATGAATAGCCTTAATATGGACTTTTGTAAATGCTGTGATACTCTGATGCTCAGATACTCAGATACTAAGATTTCCTTCTCACATTGTTGATTTCACCATTAACTCATTTACATTTACATTTAGTCATCTTGCAGACGCTTTTATCCAAAGTGACTTACAATTGGGGAATACATAAAGCGATTCATCTTGAAGAGGCAATCAGACAGACGAAGTGCTTGTAACACCAAGTCTCAGGCATTGTTCAAATAAGTACAAGCTAGCAAGGGAAGGAATAAATAAAGAGAAAGAGATTTTTTTTTTTTTAAGTTTAGGATGAAGTCAAGTAATGTCGAAAGAGATGAGTTTTCAGCTGTTGCTTGAAGATTGACAGGGATCCAGCACTCCGGATAGGGAAGACCAGTCGTGCCGCCGCATTCTGAATCATTTGTAGAGGTTTGACTGTGTTTGATGGAAGTCCAGCCAGAAGAGCATTGCAGTAGTCCAGCCTAGAAATGACAAGGGCCTGGACAAGAAGTTGTGCAGCATGCTCCGTCAGAAAGGGCCTGATCTTTCTGATGTTGTGTAGTGCAAACCTGCAAGATCGAGCAGTCTTTGCAATGTGGTCTTTGAAGGTCAGCTGGTCATCAAAGATTATACCAAGATTTCTGACCAAAGTTGATGAACCTAACTGGATCGTGAAGTCATGTTGTAGAGTCGGAGCGGCAGGGAAGAGAAGAAGCTCAGTCTTTGCCAGGTTGAGCTGTAGGTGATGTTCTTTCATCCATGCTGAGATGTCCGCCAGGCAACCTGAGATCCGTGCAGCTACTGTTTGATCATCTAGTTGAAAAGAGAGATAGAGCTGTGTGTCATCAGCATAGCAGTGGTAGGAGAATCCATGTGCCTGTATGATGGGACCCAGTGATGTAGTGTATGTGGAGAAGAGGAGGGGTCCAAGAACTGATCCCTGAGGAACTCCAGTGACCAGTCGATGTGCTTTGGATACCTCCCCTCCCCAGGCCACCCTGAAAGACCTACCAGTGAGATAGGATTCAAACCAGCGAAGTGGAATGCCAGTGATGCCCAGTGATGAGAGGGTGGACAGGAGTATCTGATGATTGACAGTGTCAAACGCGGCAGATAGATCCAGCAGAATGAGGACTGATGATTTGGAATGGGCTTTTGCAATCCGCAAGGCTTCAGTGACTGAGAGTAGCGCAGTCCCAGTTGAATGGCAACTCCTGAAACCTGACTGTTTAGCGTCCAGTTTGTTGTTCTGTGAAAGAAACAATGAGACCTGGTTGAAGACAACTCGTTCAAGTGTTTTCGCTATGAATGGAAGGAGAGAGACAGGTCTGTAGTTTTCCATAAGAGAAGTGTTTAATGTAGGTTTTTGGAGCAGTGGGGTTACCCGAGCCTGCTTGAACGCAGTGGGGAAGATGCCTGTGAGGAGGGATGTGTTGATGATGTGTGTGAGTGCCGGTAAGAGCGTGGGAGAGATTGCTTGGAGAAGGTGTGAGGGGATTGGGTCAAGAGGACATGTTGCAGGATGGTTGGAGAGGAGAAGTTTGGATACTTCAGGCCCAGTCAGGGGACAGAAGGAGAAGATGGGAGTTTTAGCAGTGGATGTGGTTGGTTGGGGGTCCTGTGTGCGTGGAGGTGAGAACTGACCACTGATCGATCTAGTTTTGTCTGTGAAAAAAGTGGCAAAGTCATCAGCTGTAATAGAAGTGGTGGGAGGTGGTAGAGGGGGACAGAGGAGAGAATTAAATGTTCTGAAGAGATTACACATGTCTGGAGCGCTGTTGATCTTGTTGTGGAAATGTGAGGATTTGGCAGTGTGGACATCAGCAGAGAAAGATGAGAGCAGAGACTGATACCTACTCAGGTCCGACGGATCGTTTGATTTGCGCCATTTTCTCTCTGCCGCTCTGAGTTTAGTCCGATGTTCATGAAGAACATGAGATAACCAGGGGTTGGATGTGGCAGCCCGTGCTGACCTAGAGGAGAGAGGACCAATGTCATCTAGACAAGCATATAGTGTCAGTAGCTGCGTTTACATCCAGAGATGAGAAATGGGTAGGTGAGGGAAGAGAGGAGGATACTACAGAGGAAAGATGGGAGGGAGAAAGGGAGCGTAGGTTTAGTCTAAAAGTAACCGGTTGGTGACACACGGGTAGCAAAATGTAATGTAAATGTAATGAAGAAATGGTCAGAGATATGTAGCGGTTGTACCAGAATGTTATCTGCAGTACAATTGCGTGTGTAAATTAAATCAAGTTGGTTGCCTGATTTGTGCGTGCTAGTAGTGGTAAGGCGTTTGAGATCAAATGAAGGAGTGAATGGAAGTCTGTAGCATAAGGCTTGTCTAGGTGAATGTTGAAATCACCAAAGACTAAGAGTGGAGTACCATCCTCCACGAAAGAGGACAACAGCCCGTCCAGCTCCTCTAGGAAGGTGGCTAGAATTTGTCCAGGGGGACGGTAAATTACCACAATCTGGAGTTTTATAGGAGCTGATACAGTAATGGCATGAGATTTCAAATGAGTTGTAATTGCATAGGTGAGAGCGGGTTGAGTATTTCCAATTGACCTATCGGTAAGCCCCGCCCCCCTTAGTTACTGTTGCTCCCTCGGACAAACAAATGGAGTTGCTCACCGTCTTACAATGACAGATACAGTGTGAAAACCTTGTCCCACGATGTTTTTGCACAATTTTGGACACAGAAGGCCACCAAATAGGAATTAAATATTCCATGGAGGGATTTATAAAATATTTAAAAATAAATAGGGTGGGTAACTGGAAGCGAGGGTTTTACAGATCACAATGTAAGCGGGAGAAGTCTCATATTACGGTCGGTCATAACGATCGCAGATGACAACAACATGCAGGATCAACACTGTTCATGTATCGCAGGGTACGATTAAATTAATGTACATTTAAACAGTTTAATATGGAGAGGAACTGAAATGTAGATCTACGTTTGTGTGTTAATGACCTACACTGTACAAGACGCGAGAACAGTCCGCTATTTAGGTTTGTACATTAGCATCACTAACTTTACCGTTAACTAGTTTTAGCCAGAGATACCTTGCTAAAGCACAAGATAACATTAACGTTCTGTTTGAGCAGATGAAAACTGTAACTTAATGAGTGTATGACAACCAGAAAACGAACGTTTTTGTCTTCATTTGTATTGGGGTGAATACTTGGGGACATTTTACTGTTTTGTTTGGATTCAGGAAATGTAATAAAATAAATTCCATTGCCCATCCTCTCCGGATATCTCAAATCAGTATTACAAGTGCCCCAGGCACATCGTTTTACCATTTTTATGGCACAATCACCACAAAACCGACGAGAACTCGCGATCTTTCAATGCTTTTCTATGGCGCTGAAACCTAAAGATGTCCGAGTTCCGGTCCCCGTGCAACTGATACTCGACTGCTATTGGCTCATCAACGTTCTAGGGGAGGGGCTTACCGATAGGTCAATTGTTTGAAATGAGCAGGCCAGTGCCCCCACCCCTGGACGAATCCAGGTCTCAGTCAAGCCCAAGATGTTGAGCGTGGATTTTAAAGAGAAAGCAGAAATTAAGTCAGCTTTGTTGACAGCTGACTGACAATTACAGAGACCCATAGAGAAAGCAAGAGGTGTAGTGGAAGATGGAACTCTTCACCTGAACAGTTTATGTTGCTGTATATGGTATCATTGTAATCCTTGGCCTATCAAAACATAGGGGTAGACATCACCCTTTCTGTGTTATCATGTTTGATTCAGGAGATATGACACAAAATACATCATTTCGTTATGGCAGTAAAATGGTCACCATGGCAACCACGAGGTGTTTTTGCGATGACTCCATTTCTGAAAATGTTCAGGGCCCTAACCGGTGCAAAAGTTTCATGCTTTTATGAAAAAGTGAACACATCATCTCAAATTTTGCACATATCACCTGGAATATAATGAAAGACACATAGTATATAGCGATGAAAGCCAGAATATTAAATGCCACAAATTAATATTTACTGAGTAATCCGCTATTTTGTAGATAGAAGTCAAAAGAACCATTTTCATATGAGGTTTGGAGCCAAGTTACAGGAGGGCAAAAAAGACTCCAGAAAGATGTTATCATAAAATTTGTTGACTTTAGCAGTCCTTGTTGCAATATATGCTAATGGTTTTCCCTCTATCAAAATATTGTGCTAAAATGAGTGTCAAAAAATACTCAGGCATATGGGACAAAAGAGGCAGTATGTTTACAAATATCAACAAAGTTATTACTGTTGGCTACTACAGCAGTTTTTTCATGTATTTAATGTGCTTATACTGAAAACAGGTGGGGAAAAATACAATTACATTAAAGATATAGTCTCTGAAAAAAGTCTTAATATCTTCTAGATATCTAAATCAGTGGTTCTCAACTGGTTTGGCCTTAGGACCCACGTTTTCACATGGTCATCAAGCCGCAACCCACTATAGCCTATATATACAGGTGCATCTCAATAAATCGGAATGTTGTGGAAAAGTTCATTTATTTCAGTAATTCAACTCAAATTGTGAAACTCGTGTATTAAATAAATTCAATGCACACAGACTGAAGTAGTTTAAGTCTTTGGATCTTTTAATTGTGATGATTTTGGCTCACATTTAACAAAAACCCACCAATTCACTATCTCAACAAATTAGAATACTTCATAAGACCAATAAAAAAAAACATTTTTAGTGAATTGTTGACCTTCTGGAAAGTATGTTAATTTACTGTATATGTACTCAATACTTGGTAGGGGCTCCTTTTGCTTTAATTACTGCCTCAATTCGGCGTGGCATGGAGGTGATCAGTTTGTGGCACTGCTGAGGTGGTATGGAAGCCCAGGTTTCTTTGACAGTGGCCTTCAGCTCATCTGCATTTTTTGGTCTCTTGTTTCTCATTTTCTCTTGACAATACCCCATATATTCTCTATGGGGTTTAGGTCTGGTGAGTTTGCTGGCCAGTCAAGCACACCAACACCATGGTCATTTAACCAACTTTTGGTGCTTTTGGCAGTGTGGGCAGGTGCCAAATCCTGCTGGAAAATGAAATCAGCATCTTCAAAAAGCTGGTCGGCAGAAGGAAGCATGAAGTGCTCCAAAATTTCTTGGTAAACAGGTGCAGTTGGTTTTCAAAAAACACAATGGACCAACACCAGCAGATGACATTGCACCCCAAATCATCACAGACTGTGGAAACTTAACAATGGACTTCAAGCAACTTGGGCTATGAGCTTCTCCACCCTTCCTCCAGACTCTATGACCTTGGTTTCCAAATGAAATACAAAACTTGCTCTCATCTAAAAAGAGGACTTTGAACCACTGGGCAACAGTCCAGTTCTTCTTCTCCTTAGCCCAGGTAAGACGTCTCTGACGTTGTCTGTGGTTCAGAAGTGGCTTAACAAGAGGAATACGACAACTGTAGCCAAATTCCTTGACACGTCTGTGTGTGGTGGCTCTTGATGCCTTGACCCCAGCCTCAGTCCATTCCTTGTAAAGTTCACCCAAAAATTCTTGAATTGATTTTGCTTGACAATCCTCACAAGGCTGTGGTTCTCTCGGTTGGTTGTGCATCTTTTTCTTCCACACTTTTTCCTTCCACTCAACCTTCTGTTAACATGCTTGGATACAGCACTCTGAGAACAGCCAGCTTCTTTGGCAATGAATGTTTGTGGCTTACCCTCCTTGTGAAGGGTGTCAATGATTGTCTTCTGGACAACTGTCAGATCAGCAGTCTTCCCCATGATTGTGTAGCCTAGTGAACCAAAGTGAGAGACCATTTTGAAGGCTTTGCAGGTGTTTTGAGTTGATTAGCTGATTGCCATGTCACCATATTCTAATTTGTTGAGATAGTGAATAGGTGGGTTTTTGTTAAATGTGAGCCAAAATCATCACAATGAAAAGAACCAAAGATTTAAACTACTTCAGTCTGTGTGCACTGAATTTATTTAATACACGAGTTTCACAATTTGAGTTAAATTACTGAAATAAATGAACTTTTCCACGACATTCTAATTTATTGAGATGCACCTGTATGTATATGTGTATATATATATATATATATATATATATATATATATATATAAGAACTGTATATATAAATTTTGTTAAAAAACAAAAACAAATTTATTTCACAAAAATTAAGTTAAGACTGTTAAGAATATGACTACTGAATAAACAGCCTATAAGGTAAGGCTATTAAATAGCAGTCCCAAACTAGTTTTTGTTAATACAATTAAGTTGGTATGAGCCATCACAGTCATTTAAACACACACAAAGTGAAAATAACATGTTATTTTTGGGTTATGGAAACAACCGTTACCATGTGAATATACAATACTAGAACTGTTAATGAAAGTGGAAACTGCTCCTGAATAGACTGAATATCATACGTTCATGTAAATCCTTCCCAGTCAACACACGCAGTACCAGTTATGTGATTTATTGGTACTGCACTCTTATTTCACACGTTGCATGATCGTATAGTTTCTGCTTTAGTGAAGTGACATACAGTGCGGTGCTGCGTTCGCCCGTGCTATTGAAGAGTCTGGCAGGACAGGTGTACACTGACATTAAAGCCCAGCTCACACTGTGCAATTTTGGCCATGATTTTGTCTGAGACGAATTTTGAAAATCCTAAAAGATTCCTATAATCCTAGGCCAAAATCTGTAGTCTTTGATCGTTGGTTTGACATGTTCACCGACAGCCGATTAATGGCCATTGCGATCAAATTTCACCTCTGACGAAATTCTGCCGGTGTCAGAAGATTTGGCGCACAGTCCTGCAGTGTGACTTGCCGGCGTTCATATACTTTTCATGATAGCTGACATTTCGGTCCCGCGTGCAATTCAGCTCGCGGTCACTGGACGTGTATGGGTTGATAATGTAAAACTCCGGACAAGTTTTCTTACGCGTACCCATTTTTAACTCGTCTTGACTGTCGTACAATCTGACATTAATGACAACTGAGATCCCATAGTGTGACATGATCATCACGTTCATACAGTCTGACAAGTACAATCCTAAAGGACTTTAAAAAAAAAAAATCACACAGTGTGAGCCCGGCTTAAGCCCATCAACATCTCATCTGACCGCAGATACCGAATCGGGACACCATGTTTTTCTCAGGCACTCTTTTAAACTGCATTTGACAGAAGTGTCAACGGCTTTCATGCACGGCTTTTAAAATAAAAGTATTGCATCAGAAAAACCATTTAGAATTACGTTTTTTGTTGTTGATGTCGTTTCGTTGGCCGCACACTCTGCGACCCACCAACTGATCTAGATCTTTGTTTTTTTTTTTTTTTACTGAAAAATAATAATAATAGTAATTTTTTTTTTAAATGCTTGTTACGAATAGCATTTTTTTTGCACTGAAAATCTGTTGACTTAAAACTCCAAAAAATATAGTGAAGCCTTTATGCCAATGTTGGCATAAGGATGGATGTAAATGCAGTATGTATGGATTCCCACGAATGCCTCTGGCTCGTCTGGTGTATAATTGGACATTCATTCATTCATTCATGCCTGCTAAGACTTTTAAACTACACCAAGGTTAGAGAACACAAATAAAACTTTACAAAGCTTTTAAAAACCATAAGAGATAGAGAAGCTCTGATGTCCAAAGGTAAGTTGTTCAGCAACGGAAAAGGCATGATCACCTTAAAGAGTCTCACGTGTCATTGATAGAGTTTACAGCTGATTTGACGCTTTATTTTTTTTATCTATCTGTGTTTTTGTTTGTCTGCGTGCTTGTGTAACCTGTCCAATTCTGACCACCAGACCCTATTACGATCTGCGTTGTGTTGTGTAGTTTAAGGAAGACACGGGACAACTGAATCTGCTGCTGATCTGGAGAGTTTATTTTCTGTGGCTGTTTGGAAGCATATAGATGATGCTGGATGGAATAAAGAGAATACAGCATGAAATGTTTGCTTCTGTGATTTTATCACCTCTCCTCAGCGCGCTCAAAGCAGACTCAGCACATCACAATGACAGTAAATGATCGAATTAACAATAAAATGGATGAAAACACATTACAAACAATATTTAAGGAAAATAAAATCGTCACAACAATTAAATTGTCACAATGAACAAATGTAAACCATACCTGGATGGAATAAAGAGAATACAGCATGAAATGTTTGCTTCTGTGATTTTATCACCTGCACAGATCAAAGACCAATTAATTAATCGGCCAAAATCACCGCATTCAATCGACGCACACACATACTCAAACCGCTGTACTCAGCTATAAAACTATTACAGTGAGGAAAATAAGTATTTGAACACCCTGCTATTTTGCAAGTTCTCCCACTTAGAAATCATGGAGGGGTCTGAAATTGTCATCGTAGGTGCATGTCCACTGTGAGAGACATAATCTAAAAAAAATCCAGAAATCACAATGTATGATTTTTAACTATTTTTGTATGATACAGCTGCAAATAAGTATTTGAACACCTGTCTATCAGCTAGAATTCTGACCCTCAAAGACCTGTTAGTCTGCCTTTAAAATGTCCACCTCCACTCCATTTATTATCCTAAATTAGATGCACCTGTTTGAGGTCGTTAGCTGCATAAAGACACCTGTCCACCCCATACAATCAGTAAGAATCCAACTACTAACATGGCCAAGACCAAAGAGCTGTCCAAAGACACTAGAGACAAAATTGTACACCTCCACAAGGCTGGAAAGGGCTATGGGGAAATTGCCAAGCAGCTTGGTGAAAAAAGGTCCACTGTTGGAGCAATCATTAGAAAATGGAAGAAGCTAAACATGACTGTCAATCTCCCTCGGACTGGGGCTCCATGCAAGATCTCACCTCGTGGGGTCTCAATGATCCTAAGAAAGGTGAGAAATCAGCCCAGAACTACACGGGAGGAGCTGGTCAATGACCTGAAAAGAGCTGGGACCACCGTTTCCAAGGTTACTGTTGGTAATACACTAAGACGTCATGGTTTGAAATCATGCATGGCACGGAAGGTTCCCCTGCTTAAACCAGCACATGTCCAAGTTTGCCAATGACCATTTGGATGATCCAGAGGAGTCATGGGAGAAAGTCATGTGGGCAGATGAGACCAAAATAGAACTTTTTGGTCATAATTCCACTAAACGTGTTTGGAGGAAGAAGAATGATGAGTACCATCCCAAGAACACCATCCCTACTGTGAAGCATGGGGGTGGTAGCATCATGCTTTGGGGGTGTTTTTCTGCACATGGGACAGGGCGACTTAAGGAGAGGATGACCGGGGCCATGTATTGCGAGATTTTGGGGAACAACCTCCTTCCCTCAGTTAGAGCATTGAAGATGGGTCGAGGCTGGGTCTTCCAACATGACAATGACCCGAAGAACACAGCCAGGATAACCAAGGAGTGGCTCTGTAAGAAGCATATCAAGGTTCTGGCGTGGCCTAGCCAGTCTCCAGACCTAAACCCAATAGAGAATCTTTGGAGGGAGCTCAAACTCCGTGTTTCTCAGCGACAGGCCAGAAACCTGACTGATCTAGAGAAGATCTGTGTGGAGGAGTGGGACAAAATCCCTCCTGCAGTGTGTGCAAACCTGGTGAAAAACTACAGGAAACGTTTGACCGCTGTAATTGCAAACAAAGGCTACTGTACCAAATATTAACATTGATTTTCTCAGGTGTTCAAATACTTATTTGCAGCTAAATCATACATTGTGATTTCTGGATTTTTTTTTTTAGATTATGTCTCTCACAGTGGACATGCACCTACGATGACAATTTCAGACTCCTCCATGATTTCTAAGTGGGAGAACTTGCAAAATAGCAGGGTGTTCAAATACTTATTTTCCTCACTGTATATCCAATCCATCCATGCATAAAACACTTCGTAATACATTTCTAACACGCTTAACATTAATATAATTGAATATCATGTACTCAATTCAACTTCTGCAAACTTTTACACTTTACATTGAAGGAGCACCGCTAGCAGCTTACCTCTCCTCAGCGCGCTCAAAGCAGACTGAGGACGCAGCACGGGCTGAACGGTAATGAAGTCATGACGCCGGTACAATTAATCATAAAACTCTTTTTTTCCCAAAATAACACTCATAACGTTCAAAACTAAATTATGTTTTCTTAGACAAAATAATATAGAATAAACAAAATAAAAACTGACCGGAAGGATTATTAGTGAAACATTCATTTACATTGTGAACACACTGTGAATATAAACATCCGTCACACTTGCACCTGATTTGGCAGGCCTGTGTAAACATATGTTTTTTGCACAGTTCTGCATTTCTTGCACAGTATAAATGACAATAAAGATGTACACAATAACAACTATGCACAAAATTCACATTGATCCAATAGACATTAGGACAAGGTAAACAAATACAGTGTGTTTGTTTGAAACCTGAGAGACGGGCGAGTGTGACTGAAGGGAGGAGAGACCAGGTCGGTCATGTGATGCACATATAAACAGATCATCCTCCATAAAACGTATATCACTCACACTCTTCATCCTAAAGAAAGACTTCATCCTTTAATCAGCCATGAAGAAGCTCTACAAGTGCCTGTGGATCTTACTGGGTAACGTACAACATTCATGTATCTGCTATTTTACACTGATATTAACGAGTTTTCTGTAATGTTTTTCTTTGTTCAGAGATGCCAACACTCATCTCGTCCTCTAATGTGGATTTACAGCATATTAAAGTGTTAAATATTCTGGCCAAATAAACCTAAATAATCTAAATGAGTTGCTGTTTCATACATTCATGATTGTCTATAATTAAGCAGTTTTTTTTTTAAACCACACGTGAATATGTTAATGTAATTTATTTCTGTGATCAAAGCTGAATTTTCAGCATCATTACTCCAGTCTTCAGTGTCACATGATCTTCAGAAATCATTCTAATATGCTGATTTGCTGCTCAAGAAACATTTCTGATTATTATCAATGTTTAAAACAGTTGTGCTGCTTCATATTTTTGTGGAAACCGTGATTCATCCTATTTTTCAGGATTTATAGATGAATGGAAAGTTCAAAAGAACTGCATTTATTTGAAACAGAAATCTTTTGTAACAAATAAAAATGTCTTTACTGGCACTTTTGATCACTTTAATGTGTCCTTGATTAATAAAAGTATCAAGTTCTTAAACAAAACCATAATTGACAATCTACACTACCTTTCAAACGTTTAGGGGCAGTATTTTTTTGTCACTTGATCTCTTGGATTGTTTTTCTCAATTTTATTTTTTTTGGATCTACTTTACCAAACAAATCTAATGTAAAATATTTGCTTGTTTGTGTATGTAAATGCTTTGTAAGGGTGGTTTTCCTACAGTGGTTCAGGCTCAAGGATTGCCGAATGACTAAAGAAACGTTAACAGCAGGATGATATAAAACTGTACATTTCTTGTCTATTACCACCCACTGCCACTTATACCAACGACGGAAATAAGCGCAGCTAGAATAGCCAAATATGTTGGAGAGCGTTGCTATTATGTGACTATACTGTATTGCAGTAGGTAGCACTTTAATGTAAATGTTGAATTGAGACTAGTTAGCACATCATTTATAACTGAAATGGTTTAATAACAGTATTGTAAACCAATGTTTTTAATTATTAGCGGCAATATCAAGGTGAATTAAAATACAAATTCAAATGTGATTCAACAAAACCTGGTTGTTTGACTTGTTTCCACAGGGTTTTTATTGATTGAGGAAATGGCACGTGGACAAAAAGGTAAGAATCCTTCAGTGTCTAAACACTTTTGTTCTGTTTTGTCTGTTAAATGGGTAGTGTAACGGGGCTGACGAGACGTGAGATGTGCGGATCCATATGCAAGCTTTATTTGACAAGTGGTAATAACAGGCAGGGTCGATCAATGGCAGACAAGAATATGAAGGGCAATGCACAGAGTTATCAAAAACGGGCGTGGGTCATACAACAGCGAACAGCATCAAAAGGGGTGAGACAGGAGAGGTAATCCACAACGTAAGCAAGAGTCCAGACAGGGGAAAACACAGTCCGAAATAGGCAAGACTAGGGAAACTAACAGGGCTCTGTAGGGCAGCGATAATGCATATAATACTCAGCAGTGAGGGAGAGAAAGTCCAAGGCTTATAAAGCGTGTCTAATGGGTTTCAGCTGTAATCAGTGCAATGTGTAATCTGTGACAGCTGTGTGATCAGTGCAATGAGTGACCTCTGGTGGTGAGTGAATGGAAGTTTACAGACCAGATATAAGAGTACTTAGAAATTTAGCTCTGTAATAAAGCTCTGAAGCAGTTCGATGCCCAGTTTATAGTTCCTGATACCAGATAGACCAAAGTAAAATGAACTTCTTATCAACAGGCAATATTTCCCTCCAATTTTTTTTTTTTTTTCAGAAACAGTCTTTACAATTTTTTTTTAATGTCAGATCATGCTGCTCTTTGTTTAATATAACATACCAAGCCCATCATGATATATAGGCCAAGATTAGAATTATACTGAGTTACGAATGCTGGATATCCAAAATAATAAAAAAATGATGTTGACTATCATTATTTTACCCTTGTGTTTTAAATATCTGTCACTGTTTTGCACCCTTAACCCCTTAATTTCTGACCCTGTGGTGGACATGTAGCTGATGATGAGTAAGAAAGATTAGTTTGGTAAAGGTCTTCTGCAGTAGTAGATGATTTCTTATTGGCCTTTATCCATTAATTTTTTCCAGAGAATGTAGCACTATTGGGCAAAACTACTCAGTCATCAACTTTCGAAGGATATTATCCTGAATGGGCTCTTGATGGATTGTTGACCACCTGGACCCACACTAACCCTGAAACCAACCCATGGTGGAGAGTGGATCTACTGAAAGTGTACAGAGTGAACAGAGTGACCATCACTAATAGACCGACCAGTTATTTGAGGATTAACGGAGCGGTGATTCGTATCGGGAACTTTCTTGACATTTACAGCAACACTATGTGAGGATTTCTTTCTTTTGATTTGATTTCTGTGGCTGAAGTGAAGTATTAACAGAAACAGATAACAGATGATCTTTCTGTCTGTAGATGTGGTGTGATTTCTACTCTTGCAGCCAGTGACACAGCCACTGTCTCATGCGGTGGGATGGAGGGTCGTTATATGGTTGTTCATATTCCTGGAGATCAGAGGATTCTTAGTATTGTTGAAGCTGGAGTCTACGGGTATTTAGCAGGTAATTCGTTTTTGTAGAGCACTTTATTGAATGTAATAAATTATTTTTTACTAACTTATTTTAAACTCATAGTTCACCAGAAATCACGCTCATGTCTTTCCAAACCAGTATGACAGTATTCATGCTTTACTGGCGTCTTATGTACAGATGATTCTGATAAACGTGGGGCTTGAGCATATAACAGGGATGCAAACTCATCATGAGTGAAAAAGTGACAAAGACTCTAGAGTTGTGCAGTAAAATGCACTTTAAACTTTAAAGATTGACATTTCATTCATGAAGATGACATGAAAAAAATGTGTCTCCTGGTGGAAAACAAAGATTTGTAAGATGAAAATGACATGAAATTACCAGTACAACCAGTAGATACCAGCAGAGCTCATTAGCTCAGTTACCATTTCCACTCCCTGTCCCCTCCCTAAAATCTTGCTTTTGGATTTATTACAAAATGAATATGAAGTATAGCAAGTGCAGGAAGTCACAAAAACCACAGCCTAGAAGGGTTAATTATAGGGCTGCCAATCAATTAAAGTATGTAATCGCGATTAATCACATGATTGTCGCAACTTAGTTGCACATTTTTATCTGTTCTAAATGTACCTTAAATTAATACTTTAAGTTTTTAAAACTCTAATCAACATGGGCATGGACAAATATGGATGCTTTATTCAAATGTATGTTTATTATTAGTGAAACCATAGTCAACAGAGCATGAAGACTAGACATGTTTCAAAGGTCATAGATGTTTTGCAAATAACTTGTTCATGTCTATTAAACACATGAAAAAAGAACATAGAAATACTAGGTTCCCGTTACTTCTCTTTCTTTGCACTTAGCAATTTACTTACACAAGCCTGTTTACATTATCTGCAGGACAGGGCAGCTCACTTCTGATGAACATGCAAAATGTACATTTATTATTTATTATTAGATTTGCTTGCACCTCTCTCTGTGCCCACATACTGTAATGTGATGCAGCCAAATTCTCAATAAAACTGTTTTCATTGTTATATTTTACTGATTCTGTTGTCAGACAACCAAATTAATATGAAATAGTGACTGAACGTGACCCATTAAGACTACATAACCAGCTCTCCCTTCCAAGATGTTAATCTGCACAAAAATCCTGATTTACAATCGAGTCGTCGTCTGATGAAATCAAATACACATAAGATAAAGACAACAGCTGTGTTATGATTTCGACTATACTTGCATTTAAAATTAGAGAAGCAACAGCTTCTCCTCAGCTGCTCGCAGAACAGAGCAGACGCAAAACCTTGCGCTCGCGCAGCAGTTACAGTAAAAATTAAATTGACATTTCCGTTAAAAGCCGTTAAAATGAGTTTGCGTTAATGCATTATTAACGCGTTAATTTTGTCAGCCCTAATTATTTAAATACTTAACTACAAATTTAGTTACTTTTTAATGATATAATGCATTACATATTTAGACACTTCTTAGATTTAATGTAAAAACTAAATTTTTCATTGATGGTGTGCATCTTGAGACAAAACAAAGGCACTGATATATTTTAAGATCAGTCAGTGCAAGTTTATTTCAGTTGAAACAGCTCAGGCTTACATTTTAGTCTAAAACTAGGCTTAAGCCTTGTCTGTGAAACCGGGGGTTTAAGTTTTATCTTTAATTGTAGAAGCTGCTATTCAGCCAATGCAGACTTGTTGCTGCTGTAGTTTTGTTACTCTGAATTTACTCAGCATCACTTAATGCACAGCTCTATTGTGACATCAGCTTGTCAGTTCATTCTGTCCATTGCTACAGTTATCACCGTTAATCATGGAACAATTTAGCGGATTCACTCACGTAATTTTTTTCACTCGTGGTTGTTAATCCTGAAACAGTATACGTGGACATTTGGTCCTCTTAGACAAACAAAACAGTCACACTTTATATTAGATGGCCTTAACTATTATGTACTTACATCAAAATATAAGTACAATGTACTTATTGTGGTCATATTGTACTGCAAAACACATTTGCTGCTATTGAGGTGGGATACGGGTAATGTTAGGGACAGGTTTGGTGGTATGGGTAGGTTTAAGGGTGGGTTAAAGTGTAAGGGATGGGTCAACAGTGTAATTATAAATTAATTACAGATGTAATTACATATAGGTATTTTTAAAAATATAAGTACAATGTAAAACATGTATACAATAAGTGCATTGTACCAAATGATTAATTTAAATGCAAGTACACAGTAGTTAAGGCCACCTAATATAAAGTGGGACCAATGTTTTTAATTATTAACGCCGATATCAAGGCAAATTAAAATGTGATTCAACAAAACACGGTTGTTTGACTTGTTTCCACAGGGTTTTTATTGATTGAAGGATTCTTACCTTCTTGTCCACGTGCCATTTCCTCAGTGTCTAAACACTTTTGTTCTGTTTTGTCTGTTAAATGGGCAGATATAAAAGTACTTAGAAATTTAGCTCTGTAATAAAGCTCTGAAGCAGTTCGATGCCCAGTTTATAGTTCCTGATACCAGATAGAACAAAGTCAGAAATTGAACTTCTTATCAACAGGCAATATTTCCCTCCAAAAATTATTATTATTTTTTTTCAGAAACAGTCTTTACAATTTTTTTTAATGTCAGATCATGCTGCTCTTTGTATAATATAACACACCAAGCCCATCATGATATATAGGCCAAGATCAGAATTATACTGAGTATCAAATGTTGGATATCCAAAATAAAAAAGATGTTTACTATCATTATTTTACCCTTGTGTTTTAAATATCTGTCGCTGTTTTGCACTCTTAACCCTTAATTTCTGACCCTGTGGTGGACATGTAGCTGATGATGAGTAAGAAAGATTAGTTTGGTAAAGGTCTTCTGCAGTAGTAGATGATTTCTTATTGGCCTTTATTGATGATTTTTTTTCCAGAGAATGTAGCACTATTGGGCAAAACTACTCAGTCATCAACTTACGAAGGATCTGATCCTGAATATGCTCTTGATGGATTGTTGACCACCTGGACCCACACTAACCCTGAAACCAACCCATGGTGGAGAGTGGATCTACTGAAGGTATACAGAGTGAACAGAGTGACCATCATTAACAGACCGGACCTTGGTCATAGGATTAACGGAGCGGTGATTCGTATCGGGAACTTTCTTGACATTTACAGCAACACCATGTGAGGATTTTTTCTTTTGATTTGATTTCTGTGGCTGAAGTGAAGAATGAACAGAAAAAGATAACAGATGATCTTTCTGTCTGTAGATGTGGTGTGATTTCTACTCTTGCAGCCAGTGACACAGCCACTTTCTCATGCGGTGGGATGGTGGGTCGTTATATGGTTGTTCATATTCCTGGAGATCAGAAGATTCTTAGTATTGTTGAAGCTGGAGTCTACGGGTATTTGGCAGGTAATTCGTTTTTGTAGAGCACTTTATTGAATGTAATAAATTATTTTTACTAACTTACTTTAAACTCATAGTTCACCAGAAATCACGCTCATGTCTTTCCAAACCAGTATGACAGTATTCATGCTTTACTGGCGTCTTATGTAGATGATTCTGATAAACGTGGGGCTTGAGCATATAACAGGGATGCAAACTCATCATGGGTGAAAAAGTGACAAAGACTCTAGAGTTGTGCAGTAAAATGCGTCGTCGTCTTCGTCTGATGAAATCAAATACACATAAGATAAAGAGAATAGCTGTGTTGTGATTTCGACTATACTTGCATTTAAAATTAGAGAAGCAACAGCTTCTCCTCAGCTGCTCGCAGAACAGAGCAGACGCAAAACCTTGCGCTCGCGCAGCAGTTACAGTAAAAATTAAATTGACATTTCAGTTAAAAGCCGTTAAAATGAGTTTGCGTTAATGCATTATTAACGCGTTAATTTTGTCAGCCCTAATTATTTAAATACTTAACTACAAATTTAGTTACTTTTTAACGATATAATGCATTACATATTTAGACACTTCTTAGATTTAATGTAAAAACAAAATTTTTCATTGATGGTGTGCATCTTGAGACAAAACAAAGGCACTGATATATTTTAAGATCAGTCAGTGCAAGTTTCTTTCAGTTGAAACAGCTCAGGCTTACATTTTAGTCTAGGACTAGGCTTAAGCCTTGTCTGTGAAACCGGGGGTTTATGTTTTATCTTTAATTGTAGAAGCTGCTATTCAGCCAATGCAGACTTGTTGCTGCTGTAGTTTTGTTACTCTGAATTTACTCAGCATCACTTAATGCACAGCTCTATTTTGACATCGGCTTGTCAGTTCATTCTGTCCATTGCTACAGTTATCACTGTTAATCATGGAACAATTTAGTGGATTCACTCACATAATTTTTTACACTCGTGGTTGTTAATCCTGAAACAGTATATGTGGACGTTTTCTCCTCTTAGACAAACAAAACTTTTCTTCAAATTGTGAACTGATTATAGAGAGAAATTGAGCAAAGGGTGCTTCCCTTATAGCACAACTGATCGAAATTACTTGCGTGAAAACTACACAATTAATCTCTCATTTACATTCATGCTTTCTTTTTCTTTTGTTATAATGGGAAGATCTGCGAACGTATAGAACTAAATAAATTTGCGAACAGTCCACATTTGTCAGACAAATCAACAGTCAACTTTCTTTTTATTCCAAATGGGTGTTATTGAAGATAATGGTTATATTTCCACCAGGTTGTTGGTACTAATGATGTAATGAATTACTAGGGGCGTCTAATTATTTTGTATATAGTTGTGAAGGATGTTGTTAGATAAAAAGTCATTCTGTTTGTAATTCCGTTTGGTGACAGAAGGCTAGTTGGTGCAGAAATTACATGCTTCACCATCATCTCCTGCACTGTTGTTCTCAAATTTTATTCAAATTGTGCATAAACATGGGTCACGACGGGTTTTTATTAATTTTCCAGGAAATCGGGCAATAGGAGGAGCCACTATACAGTCGTCAACATCCGCAGACTGGGTTGCTGAAAGGGCCGTTGATGGTAATCGAGGTCTTCAGGAGTTGTATACGGGATGCTCCTCAACCCTTAATGAGACAGACCCGTGGTGGAGGCTGGATCTGCATGATGTCTACCGAGTTAGTAGAGTGGTCGTCAGTAATAGAAAAGACTGCTGTACAGAACAAATAAACGGAGCGGAGATTCGCATCGGAAACTCTTTGGAGAACAACGGCATCAACAATCCCATGTGAGAAACTTGAGGTTGAAAGAGTGTGAGACATCAAGGACGAATGTGAAGGATTAATGCAGATATGACAGTATTTTTTATATCCTTCATGTGTTTCTCTGTCTGTAGATGTGCTGTTATTCCTGCTATTCCAGCAGGTGAGTCCTACAGCTACTCATGTGATGGACTGGTTGGACGTTACGTGATTATTCATATCCTGGAAACCGGAAGATTCTTGCGCTTTGTGAGGTTGAAGTCTACGGGTATTTGGCAGGTAATTCATTGTTGTAGAGCATTATGTCCAATATTGTACATTAATATATAATTCATGTAATATCATGCCATACTTGTAACGTACTATAAAGGAACACAAAATCATAATTTCACAATTCGGTTTGGTGAGAGTAGTTGATGCAGTAATAATTCACTTCACCTCCAGTCGTTGTTCCTCAGTAATCTTCCCCTCTGCTGCAAACTTTGTGCATCAAGACAAGTCGTGACATTTTTTTCATTTTTTTTTTAGAAAATCTGGCAGTAGCTGGAGCTGCTATACAGTCGTCAACATCTGCGGACTGGTTTGCTGAAAAGGCCATTGATCGAGGTCTTCAGCAGCTGTATACGGGATGCTCCTCAACCCTTAATGAGACGGACCCGTGGTGGAGGCTGGATCTGCATGATGTCTACCGAGTTAGTAGAGTAGTCGTCACTAATAGAAAAGACTGCTGTGCAGAACAAATAAACGGAGCAGAGATTCGTATCGGAAACTCTTTGGAGAACAACGGCATCAACAATCCCATGTGAGAAACTTGAGGTTGAAAGAGCGTGAGACATCAAGGACAAATATGTAGGATTAATGCAGATATGACAGTATTTTTATATCCCTCATCTGTTTCTCTGTCTGTAGATGTGCTGTTATTCCTGCTATTCCAGCAGGTGAGTCCTACAGCTACTCATGTGATGGATTAGAGGGACGTTACGTGATTATTCATATTCCTGGAGACATGAAGATACTCACTCTGTGTGAGGTGAAGGTCTATGGAGAAGGTATACATCAGTAATATTGCTTTATAATGTATCAGATAGTAATGTCTCAATTTTTGTCAATATGACGCAGTGAGGAGCGTGGATAAGTTTGAATAAATGCAAGCTCATTTGTAGGGAGCAAAACATATTTCTTAGAATTTTATATGAATTTACATATATATGAATATATTTTTCTAGGTCCCTGTTTAAAAAGATCATTTGTAAAACTGCTGTTTCGCTCCAGCAAAGATTTGACCGACTCTACAATAAGAGAAAACGTTCTGAAACAGGTGAGGGAAAAAAGTAACACTTAACACTTATTGCATTGTTAAAGGAGTCATATAATACAATTTCACCTTTTTAACTTGTGTTAGTGTGTAATGTAGCTGTGAGCATAAACAACATCTATGGCAAGCCGTTTTAACTTTTATTCATTCTCAGGATATGACTTCTTGATATCAACAATTCAATTTTCACTAGTTAAAATGTTCATTCTTGATATCAGGAATTAGATTTCCACTAGTAGCAATGGCTATTTTTGATATCAGCAATTGCATTTCCACTAGTAACAATGTTAATTCTTGATATCAACAATTACATTTTCACTAGTTAAAATGCTAATTCTTGATATCAAGAATTAAATTGTTGATATCAAGAATTAAATTGTTGATATCTGTAATTGTATTTTTACTAGTTAAATGTCACCATAGGCTGCCATTCAAAATCAATTGTTGATATCAAGAATTAATTTCTTACTAGTAACAATTTAATTCTTGATATCAGAAATACAATTCTTACTAGTAAAAATGTCTATTCTTGATATCAACAATTTAATTCTTGATATCAACAATTTAATTCTTGATATCAACAATTAGCATTTTAACTAGTGAAAATCTAATTGTTGATATCAAGAATTAACATTGTTACTAGTGGAAATGTAATTGCTGATATCAAAAATAACCATTGTTACTAGTGGAAATCTAATTCCTGATATCAAGAATGAACATTTTAACTAGTGAAAATTGAATTGTTGATATCAAGAAGTCATATCCTGAGAATGAATAAAAGTTAAAACGGCTTGCCATACAACATCTGCAAAGTTACGAAGCTCAAAGTTCAGTGCAAAAGGAGAAATTGTCTTTTAAAGAATTAGCAAAGCATTGCCTGCAGCGAACGGCTGGTAAAAGACTACAACAAAATACGTCCGGTTTAGTGACATCATAAACCCATGCTGCGCTGCTTTAGAGAAGAGGAAGAAAACTAGGGGTGCATGTAAAAATCTATTCATATATGAACCGCGATTCTGTCTTCTAAAAATTCTAATGGATTCACAAATTTCAAAATCAATGTTCTAAAGCAGTGGTTCTCAATCCTGTTCCTCGCGTTGCCCTGCTCTGCATCTCTCTCTCTCTCTCTCTCTCTCTCTCTCTCATTCAGATCAGCAGCTCAGCTCCAACAATGAACTGTTCCATTTATACACTTATTTTCACATAGCTATGACAAGTGAAACATGGATGCGCTTGCGGTTGCCGTACTGTATTAAAGCTTTAATCATGATGAAACCGTATATTAAAAGCTAACATAAGCAGTAGCATAATAACAGCGTCTCTAAAAGTATGAGACAACAACAAACAAAAAACATAGGCCTACCATTAAAAGCCGTGCTCTGTGTGATCCTCTTCACTAATATCCTCTGCATCTCAATCGGGCTCAAATTGATAAGCAATAGAGTCTGGGAATGTGTCGTCACAGCTGGAATGCATTCTGGGAATTTAGGTTTGGATGATCCAAGATGGCGGCGCGATCAGACGCGGCGGCTGCTCCAGGTCCCAAAGACGGTGCTTTTTTGTCTTTTAATGTCGTCTGTTCGTCTCCAAATAGTGTAAATTTACCGCTAGTTCATAAGGAAATCACTCCTAAACTCAAATATGTTCGCCAAAGACTTTTGGATATCGGCAACGCATACAAAGACCAACTCTCGCCGGCGGCTACTGAGAAGCTACGAGGCCTCTGTTTACTGCTGAAGCCGGACCTCGAGACCGCGGCCTTGCCTACTGTCGCTACCCGCACAAGGCGGCGTCGCAAGCAGTGTGAGAGAGGACGGAAGCGCGGTAAGCGCGGAGGTATACGAGCTAGGCTGAGGAAAACCCCACAAGACCGGCTCTTCCAACACTCATGCTCTCAAACGTTCGCTCTCTGGAAAACAAACTGGACTTAATTCAACTCAGTCGATCTACACAGCGTGAGACAAGGGATTGTTGTGTGTTTGTTTTCACTGAAACATGGCTGAACGACAACATCCCGGACTCCGCCATTCAGCTGCACGGACTAACTTGCTACCGCGGACAGAGATTCATCACTGTCTGGTAAGACTCGCGGCGGTGGCTTGTGTGTGTACGTCAACAAAGAATGGTGTAACAATGCTGGGGTAGTGACAAAACACTGTTCATCGCTGGTGGAGTTTATGTTTGTGAAGTGTCGACCGTTCTATCTGCCGCGGGAGTTCACGGCCATTGTTATTGTCGCGGTATACATCCCACCGTGCGCAAACGCAAAGGACGCGTCATGAGCTATACAGCGCCATCAGCGAACAACAAACAAATAACCCGACGGCTTTTTCATCATAGCCGGTGACTTCAACCACGCAAACCTAAAGACAGTTTTGCCAAAGTTCTACCAACATGTGAACTTTGCAACAAGGAAATAACACACTGGACTTTGTTTACACAACAGTTAAGAGCGCATACAAAGCTGAACCCGCCCCCACCTCGGGTACTCAGACCACATCTCTGTTATGCTAATCCCAGCATACAGACCACTTCTGAAACTGGCCAAACCGGTTCACAAACAGATCAAGGTATGGCCAGACAATGCCACCTCAGCACTGCAGGACTGCTTCCAGGACACAGACTGGAACATGTTTAAAGAGGCGGCCACCTACAACAACCACACAGACCTGCAGGAGTACACTGAAACTGTGACTGCTTGCATCCAAAAGTGCACTGATGATGTGACAGTCACCAAGACCATCACCACACGCGCCAACCAGAAGCCATGGATGACAGCAGAGGTTCGTGGGCTGCTAAAGACCAGAGATGAAGCATTCAGATCAGGAGATAAAGCAGCCCTCAAAACAGCAAGAGCCAATCTGTCCCGCAGCATCAAAAATGCAAAACGGTCATACGCTCAAAAAATCAACAATCACTTCACAGACAGCAGTGACACACGGAGCCTGTGGCAAGCTATTCAGACCATCACAGACTACAAGCCCCCGCCACAGGCCTGTGATGACGACACATCCCTCCCAGATACACTCAACCACTTTTACTCACGGTTTGAAATGCTGAATGACACACCTGCACAAAAACTGCCCACACCTCCCAACGACCAGGCGCTCTGTCTGTCTCCAGCCGACGTAAGGAAGTCCCTATCTAGGATCAACCCACGCAAGGCTGCGGGTCCCGACAACATACCTGGCCGTGTACTGAAAGACTGTGCTGCACAGCTGACAGATGTCCTAACAGATATCTTCAACACCTCGCTGAGCCAGGCAGTCGTCCCCACATGTCTCAAATCCACAACAATCATACCGGTACCAAAGAAATCACCTGTGTCCTGTCTAAATGACTACCGTCCCATAGCACTGACTCCAATCATAATGAAGTGCTTTGAGAGGTTAGTCATGCACAACATCAAAACCAGCCTCCCCAACACACTCGATCCGCTCCAGTTTGCATACCGTCCGAACCGCTCTACGGACGATGCAATTTCCTCCACTCTCCACCTGGCTCTTACCCACCTAGAAAATAAAGACTCTTACGTTAGAATGCTGTTCATTGACTTCAGCTCAGCATTCAACACAATAATCCCACAACAGCTCATAAATAAACTCAACCTGCTGGGCCTTAACAATTCCCTCTGCAATTGGATCCTGGACTTTCTAACCGGAAGACCTCAGTCAGTCCGTGTCGGCCACAACACCTCGAGCACTACCACACTGAACACAGGTGCCCCACAAGGCTGTGTGCTCAGCCCGCTGCTCTTCACGCTGCTGACCCACGACTGCACTGCCAAGTCCAGCTCCAACCACATCATCAAGTTCGCTGATGACACAACAGTGGTAGGCCTCATCAGCAACAACGATGAAACGCACTACAGAGAGGAAGTGGCACAGCTGGCTGAATGGTGTGGCACTAACAACCTGTCCCTCAATGTGAGTAAGACAAAGGAGGTTGTGATGGACTTCAGGAGAAACTCCGGTGATCACCCCCCACTGACCATCGACAGCTCGCCTGTGGAGAGTGTCAGCAGCACTAAATTCCTGGGGGTGCACATCACAGAGGATCTCACCTGGTCCACCAACACCATGTCACTCTCCAAGAAGGCACAACAGCGCCTACACTTCCTCCGCCGGCTGAAAAGAGCAAGTCTCCTCCACCCATCCTCACCACTTTCTACAGGGGCACCATTGAGAGTGTGCTGACCAGCTGCATCACTGTCTGGTACGGGAACTGTACTGCAGCAGACCGCAAGACCCTACAACGGACAGTGAACACCGCTGCAAGGATCATCGGTGCCCCTCTCCCCTCCATCCTGGATATTTTCCTCACACGATGCTCTAGCAAAGCCAATAGTATCGTGAAGGACTCCACACACCCCTCCCACAGTCTCTTCCAGCTCCTACCATCAGGAAGACGGTACCGGAGCATCAGAGCCCGCTCTGCCAGACTGCTCAACAGCTTTTTCCCCCAGGCTGTGAGAGCCCTGAACTCAAATCACCCCGCCCCTCTCTGAACCCCCATACAAACCCCCTACCTCCTGTAACATGTAACGTGCAATTCGAAGTGTGCTACACACAGGTGAGTGGGCCTGTACAAACCACCTGTAGTAGCACACTCTCCTCCTCTATGCGCACTAGTCACTTTTCACACACACTGCTGTGTGTACACAAATCCCACAAAAAGAACTCCGTAATATATGTATGTTTACATGCTCATGCACTACAAATCATCCTGCACTGTTCCCCAGCCAGCTGCTTGAACTCAATGTTTCTCCTTGCACATGTACAGTACTTATCTGAAGCATTCGTATAGTTTGTATAGTTTGTATTTTTAGTTTGTATAGGTACTTTTTTATAGATAGTATATTTATATTTATAGTCAAATCTATCAGAAGGATAGTTGTGTATAGGTTTATATTGTCTTACTCCATTGTTGTATGCCTGTATTTATGTAGCACCGTGGTCCTGTGAGGCACGACATTTCGTTCCACTGTATGCCCCCGCATGTAGCGGAATGACAATAAAGCTCAACTTGACTTGACTAGGTCACGAGAGCTACAGCGGAGACTGAGTGGTAGTTAATGTAGATGTTTTATATTATTTAATGTTTATATTATTCTACTTAAGATTAAGTTGAAGTGGTTAAGGCTTACTGTATCATCAATTGCCACATCCCTTTGCACGGCCGGTGTGAAAAACGTGCTTTCTCCTCGTTAGAAAGCTGAAAAAGGCGAAGTTCGGTCAATTCAATGTATTTATTTGCATAGCATCCACAATACACATCGTTTCAAAGCAGCTTCAAGTTCTGTTACCTCTATAAGGGCTTAACTCTCAACACTGAGCAGTTTTACCGGGCAATATGACGATATAACAATGATCCACTGTTTGAGATCTAGCTATACTGTATTCTCACCTTACAAAATTAGCTACGGTTTTGCTACTCTACCCTGATAGCACACGTACATCTCTGAGACGTCTATTTGACGTCTGCAAGACGTATTTTTTAGGGTGTTTGCTCATCTGCAATACGTCTATAGGACGTCTCCTTTTAGATGTCAAATAGACGTCTATTAGATGTCTTTAAGATGTTTATGATTTAGAATGTATGTAAAACTGACATCTTACAGACGTCTGTCAGACGTTTATAGACAGCAGATGCTTTCCAGATCAAGAGATCTTTAACAGACATCTTGCAGACGTACGTGTGCTATCTGGGTAACCATAGTTTATCCATGGTATTTAATAAGATTGTGGTTATACGAATGGTAATACATACACCAAAAACACGGTCGCTACACATTTACTATAGTAAAACCATGGTAAATTGTCATAAGTGTTTTAGCAGTTAGCATATATCAGTACCACTGTAGTGAAGGAGACTGAATAGTAATGAATATTTGCAGCCTCTCAGACAAACAACAGAGCGATTTATTTTTTTTAAATTATTTATTTAAAGAGATTTACTTATTAGTCTGATTTATTCTAAGCATATGTAAGATGTTTTTCAAAAATATTAATGTAAAACAGTCAGCTTTTTCTGTGGTGATTTGCATTTGTTTACGCTGTGTGCTCCTGAGCGTGACCTAAAACATGGCGGAATCCCATGCTCTATAGACGACACCATTGTTTTACAATACAACTAGAACACACGCCGCTGAGCTGAGGGGTGGGACGTTTAGACACACACTAGAGGCGGTTTAGCCAATCACAACACACTGGGCCAGCTAACCAATTAGAGCCCATCATGTATTTTTGTTAAAAACTAAATCAGCTGTTGTTCTCCTGCAGTTGCATTTGCAAAGAGAGAACTGGTTTATATTATGATACAAAGGTTCACCGACTGAAGTGCCGATCACCTATTGATTATTCAGTCAAACTATTTACAGCATGAACAAATTTACAGTATTCTCTCATTTTAAAGAGACATGATTTTACAAAAGTACTGTTTGGGACATGACACGAGAAAAGAGGAGGGAAGATCTGAATGTCTTGTCATATTCTGATCTAATCAGTTTAGTATGAATGTTATTTCCAGTTGGGATCTGCTCTGGCTGATAGAGGATTCACAGACGTGACACTGAGGTGGTCTCAAACCCCTAAACAGGAAGTGATGCGGAAAGTGAATGCTGACAAACGTGAGTGTGTTCTCACAACTGTACAATAACTTATGACATATGCTGCACAAATAGGAATGATTATAAAATTATGATATGTAATAGCAAAAATGTTTCATTTACAGGTCGCTGTGATACAAGACGATAATTCACTGGAAATCAACAGTGTCTCTGACTCACTAAATTCACATTCATTCAATTTCTTCATAATTTGTGAAAGCCCATTTCCACCACTGAATAAAAAATAAAACAAGGTAATTGTGACTTTATCTCACAATTCTGACATAAAGTCCATTCTGAGGGGAAAAAATAGAGACTATTTTCTTACAATTTCAAGTTTATATCTCGCAATTACGACTTTATTACTCAGAATTACGACTTTATTTCTCAGAATTGTGAGAGACGTAACTACAGCCAGACAACTTTGTTTATGATTGGTGCAAGAGGGTTTTGGCTTGCAGCACTTCGCACACTAGATGAGAAACGGCATTATAATGCATTATAATTGTACCAAATCCTTGTTAATGTACTACAGTCTAGTGTAGTCCTAGTCTTTACATTTTAATATTAGAAACAGTACTAATAGCATTAGTTAGATGCCAGATATATTATGCATTTTTTAAGCTATGACTTTGGATAATTGATTTTTAGAATAGAGATCACTGTTCTCCCACGATTCAGAAAACAAAACATTAGACAACCAAACTAAATAATATGTAGGCTAATATTCTTGAGGTTCTGACAAAATGTTTTATTTAATGTTATAAATGAGTCTATTTAAAATATGTATTAATTTAAATGAATTCATGATGTAAAAAAACATTTTAAATAAATGAATGAAGACTTCCTCCAGAGTTTTTCAACAAATCTCTTGAATGAATGATTCAGAAATCAAATACATTTTAAAAATCACTGGTCACCACCTACTGGCATAATGTAACATATACAGTCTTTATTTGAAGCTAACATTAGTTCCAAAGGTCAGTTCCTAATTATGATCGCGGCTATAACTGGACTATAAATTTTTATCCTAATACTTTCATTATTATTTAATGTTTGCAACACAGAAATGTAGCCTACTGTGTAGACTGTTTGCGAAGCTGTTTCAACATAAAGCTTACATGATGAGCGCTGCTCTCTCTGGATCAGTGGATTTCAAAGGTTCAATAGACAGCGGAATCATCATCATTATGAAATAAGATCAAGTATGTTTGAATCGAGATCGCAATATTTTAATGATTGATTGTGCATACAGGTGCATCTCAATAAATTAGAATGTCGTGGAAAAGTTAATTTATTTCAGTAATTCAATTCAAATTGTGAAACTCGTGTATTAAATAAATTCAATACACACAGACTGAAGTAGTTTAAGTCTTTGGATCTTTTAATTGTGATGATTTTGGCTCACATTTAACAAAAACCCACCAATTCACTATCTCAACAAATTAGAATACTTCACGAGACCAATAAAAAAAAAATTTTTAGTGAATTGTTGACCTTCTGGAAAGTATGTTAATTTACTGTATATGTGCTCAATAATTGGTAGGGGCTCCTTTTGCTTTAATTACTGCCTGAATTCGGCGTGGCATGGAGGTGATCAGTTTGTGGCACTGCTGAGGTGGCCTTTGACAGTGGCCTTCAGCTAATCTGCATTTTTTTGGTCTCTTGTTTCTCATTTTCCTCTTGGTTCAGGTCTGGTGAGTTTGCTGGCCAGTCAAGCACACCAACACCATGGTCATTTAACCAACTTTTGGTGCTTTTGGCAGTGTGGGCAGGTGCCAAATCCTACTGGAAAATGAAATCAGCATTGTAATAGAATTAACTCTTATTTAAGCTTTATTCTGAATTTTAGCTTTAGGAAATCGAATCGTAGAGATTCGATATTGATCTTACTAATTGATATTAATCAAAATGTATAATTTATACCTTATTAATGACTCGTCTAGCGAGCATTAAACCTAATTGCTAAGATATACTGGTTTATTTCGTGGCAACGATAATAATACAGAATTGGTTGGGTAAATTAAAGAGCACAGGTAACAAAATCTTTGGCAAATAATTTCAAACTTGAAAATCACGGCACCAGACCATTCCTTATAAATGAAACGAGAGTTTATTTGTTATTCTACGATACAATACTAATAAAACACATACACACACATACATACATTCTGGCAAGATGAAAGCAGCTTGAAGAAAGTTTAAGGCTCTAATTCTCTTTTCCAAGAATAAAGACGACCTGAGGACGTCACAAACAAAGAGGACTATCTATCGTTGCCCTTTTAAAGATTAATACAACCAGTTCAGCAAGACATGGAGATTGTTTGTTTACTTGAGTTGAGTTGCAGGCTGGCTTGCTCTCTGGGTGGTTGCTTGAGGGAATTCCGAAGTCTGATTTGGCTGCTGATGTGTCGTTGTCGCGTGACATCACTTGCGGAATCCCTTCTACGATTGGTTGGCTTCCTGGCAGCGTGCGAATGGCAAGGCTTTGAAGTTCTTGAGCTGCTTCAAGGTTTGCGAGTTTCTTTGGTGAGAAGTTGACAGAGTGTTGAAGTCTTGGATGACCGACCTGATGTTAAATCAGTAGGCGCTTCACAGCGCGATCAGTGAGGTGAGACCAAAGTTTTCCAGCACTATGCAAAACTGGGTGTCTGTTTTTAATCGGCCTGATTTGAGTCCATCCCATTCACTGTTTGATCCAATCACATTGGGAGCCCCACCCCGCACGGCCTCATTCCATGCATATATTATCTGCTAATAAATATGTCACATGGAGGAAATATCCTAGCAGATTTCTATAAAGTGTTATAATCAGGCCTTATGATGCTAAACATTCAGTAACACTTTATTTCGGTAGTCCGCTTTAGACATTCTACTAACAGTAAGTAACATTGCAACTACATGTCAACTAGCAGTCATTAGAGTATTAGTAGACTGTCTGCTTAATATCTTCTAAAACTTTATTTTGATGGGTCCACAACATACTGAGTGTGAGAAACTTTGCAAGTATGTCAACTTATTCCACTAACTCTAAACCTACCCTACTGAGAGTTAGTAGACATGTAGTTGCAAATGAATGAGAATTAGTTGACTTCTAGTTAGTAGAATGTCTAAAGTGGACTATAGAAATAAAGTGTAACCCAATATTCATCCTTATCACATTATTGCTATAAAAAAAAGCTTTAATTTAATCAAACATAAGGTATTTGTCATACCGAATACATACACTAATTTGACCTAATAAACGGGTTAAGGCATAGATTAAAATATCCTAAATCCTAATAACCCAGGAAGCTAAAAAGGCATGAAATACCACTTTAATATATATCGTCTCTTGAGTATATTGCTTTAATAGCAGCAGTTTTTACTGATTGTCCTTTTGGCAAAGTCCATAAGAGTTTGGGTGCTCTTTGCAGAAGAAGAGAAAAAGAGCGCATTCCTTTGGAAGGCGGGAGAACAAAGATGAGGTCTTGAGGTCATTAGGAGTGTTACGTTGTGTAGCTCTGGTGATTTTCTTAGCCCAGACGGAGCTATAAGTCAATCGCTTGTGTTTATCAGAAGCATAGTTTATGGTAAGCGGGGTCACAGTATCGCGAGCGCTCTGACTCTGGAACCTCTCCAAATAAGCAGTTCTTTGTTCTTAAAGTCCATGTAAAGTGATATTAAAATGTGTTCTGAGTTTGTCACACAATAGGAAAATGTGTTATTAACCACCCAGCCAAATTTGAATGATAAAAAACCCGCCAAATAAATAAAATAAGTTATCAAAATCTTTGAAAAATAAGCAGAACTCTCTGCTCTCAAACGCTGGAGGCGTGTCTGCTGTCAGCGCTGAAACCATGCCCACTCGCGGGAAAGTGTCTGTCTCTCTCAACTGTCAAATACCGCTACAACCTGAATGGATGCTACTGATGCTACCTCTGGTAGCTTAATTGGATTTATACAGCTATACATGTTTGAGCGTGCAAGTTCGTTATTTAATTGTAGACGCGTGTCAGCGCTGCAGTGAATTGAAACCTTCTCGTCTTCAAGGAGAGCGCGGCTCATGTTTGCTTAGCAATGGCAAACACCACAAGAGTGCAAGCTCCGGTGTGCTGTGAAAGAAGAGAAAGCGGTACAGCTCGCATTTCCATGCATTTTTAGATGCGAATTGTGAACACTCCATGTTTTTAAATTGTATGTATTCTGCCACATATTGATGTCTCTGTGCTAAGACCCAGGTATCCATTCACCCTAGAACCGTCCCTGCCTAGAATCTGTATATGTAACATCATAGATATTCAAAAAGACGAACTAAGAACTTGACCGCTCAACATAGTTATTATAGTGTTAGGGGTGGGGCCACTCTCGGCTCCATTGAGCCACCATTTTAGCCCCGCCCAAAAAATCCTGAACATAGAATTGATGAAAAACTGTTTAACGGTTTAACTCCACAATTCAGTACTACATAGTTCAGAGTCTTTATAATGTGTTTCAGCAATACATTTCTAACATTTGTAATGTGTGTAGAAACAATTCTCAGAATTCTCTTTACACAGTCTTTAAATCCGTTCAGATGTAGCGTGGTCATTTCATCCTCAAACTTATCGTGGTTTACAAGTCTATGGCAGGACGCTAGTCAGAGAATTGGGCGTTGTGCTGGTCATTTGTCAATTTTAGGACTCGGCGATGGAGGGTAAACTCCTTGGAATGTGCTGGGTTGAGATTATATGTGTGTGTCCTTTTGACCAGGTTCTACAGCATCTTTAAAAAGCTGGTCAGCAGAAGGAAGCATGAAGTGCTCCAAAATTTCTTGGTAAACGGGTGCAGTGACTCAAAAAACACAATGGACCAACACCAGCAGATGACATTGCACCCCAAATCATCACAGACGGTGGAAACTTAACACTGGACTTCAAGCAACTTGGGCTATGAGCTTCTCCACCCTTCCTCCAGACTCTAGGACCTTGGTTTCCATATGAAATACAAAACTTGCTCTCATCTGAAAAGAGGACTTTGGACCACTGGGCAACAGTCCAGTTCTTCTTCTCCTTAGCCCAGGTAAGACGGCTCTGACGTTGTCTGTGGTTCAGGAGAGGATAACTGTAGCCAAATTCCTTGACTCCTCTGTGTGTGGTGGCTCTTGATGCCTTGACCCCACACTCAGTCTTGTGAAGTTCACCCAAATTCTTGAATCGATTTTGCTTGACAATCCTCATAAGGCTGCGGTTCTCTCGGTTGGTTGTGCATCTTTTTCTTCCACACTTTTTCCTTCCACTCAACTTTCTGTTAACATGCTTGGATACAGCACTCTGTGAACAGCCAGCTTCTTTGGCAATGAATGTTTGCGGCTTACCCTCCTTGTGAAGGGTGTCAATAATTGTCTTCTGGACAACTGTCAGATCAGCAGTCTTCCCCATGATTGTGTAGCCTAGTGAACCAAACTGGGAGACCATTTTGAAGGCTCAGGAAACCTTTGCAGGTGTTTTGAGTTGATTAGCTGATTGGCATGTCACCATATTCTAATTTGTTGAGATAGTGAATTGGTGGGTTTTTGTTAAATGTGAGCCAAAATCATCACAATTAAAAGAACCAAAGACTTAAACTACTTCAGTCTGTGTGCATTGAATTTATTTAATACACGAGTTTCACAATTTGAGTTGAATTACTGAAATAAATGAACTTTTCCACGACATTCTCATTTATTGAGATGCACCTGTACATATGAGCCTATAGCATATGCATTTATAGCATATGCTGCCTCAAAAGCAACCTGGGCCTAGGCCATTTATCTTTAATGTGATCACAGTTTAAGAAAAACATTGTAAGCTACTAATTATTTCATTATTTTATTTAATTTACAGTTATTCAAACAGTGAATAAATATATTTATATACCTAAAGCTAGCAAAGAACATTTACATGATCACATTGTCACTGACTATCATCTAGCGTGAGTTTAAGCACTCAAAAAAAAAAAAAAACTCCCGTTATTATCAATGAAGCTGTAACAGGGCAGACGAGATGTGAATAATGACTAAAACACAAATATAACAAATACATTAAATTATAAATTAAAATGCTCCATTGGGACAAGACCACGGGAATCAGTTAAGCCCTTTACACAATCTGACATGGCTGCGGTTGGAATTGAACTGCGGGTTTCTTCTGGTCAGAGGAGAACTGGCCCCCGACTGAGCCTGGTTTCTCCCAAGGTTTTTTTCTCCATTCTGTCACAGAGGGAGTTTTGGTTCCTTGCCGCTGTCGCCTCTGGCTTGCTTAGTTGGGGACACTTAATTTCTAGCGATTATCGTCGATTTGGTTGCACAGATAATATTTGATACTGTTAAGTGCTTTGACACAATCTGTATTGACTTGACTTGATCTGTTATCTGCCCCATTAGTCCAGCTGTGAGCCCAGGAAGGTAATGGGCGTGAAGTTTCCGGACAATGTGCAGTACGCTGTTTAGCCAATCACAACACACCGGCCCAACTAACCAATCTGAGCCCATTGCCTGTTTCTGAGGGAGTGGTTTCAGAGAATCAGGAAGTCAACCGGTCGTTCAAATGACAGAGGAGAAAGCTGCTTACAATAAAGGTGAAATATATGAAAAATAAGGCGTTTTTTAACAAACGAAACACGAAGACATGTTATATTGCACCCCATAAACACAATCAAGCAAAGAAAAAAAGCAGTAAACCACCCCTTTAAAATCTATCCGATGTTTGATAGGGAGCCAGTGCAGTGTTGACAGAACCGGGCTAATATGGTTATACTTCCTGGTTCTAGTAAGGACTCTAGCTGCTGCATTTTGGACCAACTGTAGTTAGTTAATCAAGTGTGCAGAACAAACACCCAATAAAGTATTACAATAGTCTAACCTTGAGGTCATAAACGCATGAATTAGCATTTCAGCATTTGATGTTGAGAGCATAGGTCGCAATTTAGATATGTTTTTGAGATGGAAAAAACAGTTTTACAGATGCTAGAAACATGGCTTTCAAATGAAAGATTGCTATCAAACAGCACACCTAGGTTCCTAACTGATGAAGAAGAATTGACAGAGCAGCCACCAAGTGTTAGATAATGTTCTAGGTTATTACATGTGGGTTTTTTAGGTCTGATAATTAACACCTCTGTTTTTTCAGAATTTAGCAGTAAGAAATTACTCGTCATCCAGTTTTTTATGTCGACTGTGCATTCCGTTAGTTTCTCAGTTTGGTGTGTTTCATTGGGCCGCGAAGAAATATAGAGCTGAGTATCATCAGCATAACAGTGAAAGCTAACACCATGTCTCCTGATAATATCTCCCAAGAGTAACATGTAAAGCGTGAAAAGTAATGGCCCTAGTACTGAGCCTTGAGGTACTCCATACTGCACTTGTGATCGATATGATACCTCTTCATTCACTGCTACGAACTGATGGCGGTCAGATAAGTACGATTTGAACCATGCTAAGGCACTTCCACTAATGCCAACAAAGTTTTCTAGTCTATTCAAAAGAATGTTGTGGTCGATAGTGTCGAACGCAGTGCTAAGATCCAGTAGAACTAATAAAGAGATACAACCACGATCAGATGATAGAAGCAGGTCATTTGTAACTCTAATGAGAGCACTGAATTACCGATGTATGTGCTTCTCTCTTTTGGTCCGTAAACAAAAACTTGGTTATTATCATGTTCTCTTCAATTACTTGTCAAATCTCCCTGAAATCACAATATTTACTCTCAAATATTTATTAATTATAAGTAATTATTCAATAAAGAGATCAATAAATGAGTGTTAGTCAGTCAGTAAAACAAAATGACCGTTAATTTTTAAATGCAAGTGCCAACCAATTTCATGTAGACGTCACAGTTACGTCACTCGCAGCTGCGTGCGCATTGTGGTGGCAGAAACACACGGTAACGGGAAAGATCCACAGAATAAGAGATAATATGTACTGTTGTGCCTTTGGATGTCAGAATCGGAATGCAACATTTTTTTTTATTGAATACTGTCCTCAAAAATGCCATTTGAAGCTAAACGCAGACATTTAAACGGACAGACTAATGAATGAAACCTGCTATGATTACTCTACTTTTAAAGCATAAATTTGATTTAAACAATTGGTCAACATAATTTATATTCACATATAAAGTTCATAGGGAATATATTATATTTGTCCTACAGTTACAACATGAAATAGTATTTAAACCTATACCAATTTGCATCATGTTACCTATTTTATCTCTCAATTCTTTGAGACTTTTTTTTTCAACTTTATATTTCGTATTTCGGACTTTATAAATCGATTTACCTCAACAATAGCGAGTTTGTCCATTCTGAGGGGAAAAGAGCCAGATGTGTGGGATATAACTCAAAAGAGAGAATGACGTTGATTTTTCGTATCAGACTTGTGAGATATAATCTCGGAATTGCAAGAATAAAGTCAATCGAATTTAAATTTAAATTTTAACGCTGCTGCCACTGCCAGACAAAAAAATAAAAAATAAATAAAATAAACGATGACAGCTGTGGTTAAATGAGATAAAGAGCGGACTGGACAGAAAAATCATCAGAAAAGCTTGCGTTTGCAGGCGCACACTTCTTATCAGAAAAGGTTCAATAAAGTATTGTCTTTTGTTGTTATGGGCGAGTCTAAAGATTTCTTATGGATCTCAGTACTATGTCCTGAATGAAATAATGTCTGTGTGTAAAACAACAAACTGACGATTTATATGCTTAATCATGTGTAATTGTATATACATTGTTATGAGTAATTGTGGCTGGAATAATAATGTAGCTGTAAAAATAGTTGCCTGCTGAAATTGAAATATATATTACATCTTCATAGATAAACGGTGAGTTTGTCTTTACTATACATGTTAGTTGTGAGTCACTTAACCGGAGGTAATTCTGTCAGATCCTCCTTCCTTTGAGTGAGTACAGGTCGGCCAATTTCGTCCGTTAAAGTTAACCTTTTCAAATAACGTGGTCCAGGACAGTATGCAGGTATGCAGCCCTTACATATGCAGGTAAAATCGGAATTTCTCAAGTTATTGTTACAAAAACAAGCTAACAGACTTCATAGCTAGCGTTAGTGAAGCGATCAGGGGGATCTTTCTGCCACCACCGAAGCTCCGCCCACAGAAAAACATCTCAATGTTTACTACCAGGAAATTGGTCTATATGGAACACAGGAGAAAAGCGCGTGCAGATCAGAGGCGCACTGTAAAGAAACATACAAACAAACCCAGTGTTTATGGTATGCTTTTCAGACTATTGTAAGGTTTTATCCTTTATTTATAAATTTTAGCTTTAGGGAATCAAATCGTAGAAATCCGATTTTGATCTGATTAATTGATATTAATCCAAAATGTATAATTTATACCTTGTTAACGACTCGACCAGCAAGTATTAATACAGTATATTTTAGCAATTCTATTTGTCTCGTGGATACGATAATAAGAATTGTTGGGAAATTTATGAGCAACAGGTAACACGATCTTTGGGAAATAATTTAAGATTTGAAAATCAAGGCACCAGACTATTCATTAAAAATGAATCGAGAGTTTATTTACTATTCTAGGATACAATACAAAACAAAACAAAAACAAAACACATACACACACATACACACGTTATGGCAAGATGAAAGCAGTTTGAAGAAAGTTAAGCTATTCTCTTTCCTGAGAATAAAGACCACCTGGAGACGTCACAAACAGAAGACTCGACTATCGTTATCTTTAAAGATTCATTCAATTCAACTCAGCAAAAGAGATTTGTTTGTTGGTTTACTTGCCTTGAGTTGAGTTGAAGGCTGTTCTTCTCTCTGGATGGTTGCTTGAGGGAAATCCTGGACTTTCGCGCTGATGTGTCGTAGTCACGTGACGTCACTCGGGGAATCCTCTCTACGATTGGATGGCTTCCTGGCAGCGCGCGAATGGCAAGGCTTTGAAGTTTCTTACGCGGCAGGCTTTGCAAGTTTCTTTGGTCAGATGTGGACAGGGTGTTGAAGTCCTTTGAGATGATCAGCAAAATGTTAAGTCTGCGAATGCTTTGCAGCGCGATCAGGGGGCAACACCCAAGCTTTCAGCCAAGTTTCCTTGCAGTTTTCCACCAGTTGTCCAACTTTGCAAAGTTGGGTGTCTGTTTTTATCGGACTGATTTGAGTCCATCATATTCACTGTCTGACCCAATCACATTGTCTCTGTAAGGCGGAGCCCCGCCCAGCACGACTTCTTTTTCGTGCATACATTATCTGCTAATAAATATGTCACATGGAGGAACATTTCTTAATAACTTCTTATAAAAGTATTCCTCATTCATACGAGACTGAAAATCGACATATAGTTCTGTTCAACTTCTGGCACTTGAGAAAAGCTTTAACCCAATACTAGACAAGGCTAAATATATTCAAAAAGACAGTTATAAAGAAAAGATCAAACTAAAACACACCATGCATAACATAAAACACCAAGCATATATATATACACACACACAAGACATCAAACATGAGGTATTTGTCGTCTCGAATACCTATAATTTTACCTACTAAACGGGTTAAGTCATAGATTAAAATATTCTAAGTTCTAATAACCACAGCAAGATAACAAAAACATAAAATACCACATTCATATATATATATTGTCTCTTGAGTATATTGCTTTAATAGCAGCAGTATTTTCTTAATTGTCCTTTTGGAAGAAACTCTGTGTAACTAGAGTTTCTTTTGTTGTAAGAGAAAAGAGGCGGCATTCTCTTGGAATGCAGTGAAGAAAAGGGGTTTATTATGAGGTCATGAGTATGACCGTGCTGTAGGTTTGTTGAGGTCTGGTCAACGTATATCTGTCTTTCCTTGTTGATACCATCATTGAATTATGGTCAAAAGCAGTCAGGGGATTCAGGGAGGGTCTTTGCTGGAGCATGTCCAGATCCCACGTGCTTTGTACTGTCTGTTTATTCGACTTTATTTATGGTAAAGCATTTGAAAGTACGTGCTGCCATGCACGCAGCGACAGATCGGAGGAAGAAGACGAATCAGTAGAACCTGGGTTTTTAACTTGACGCAACAGTTGTTGCATGGATTATGCCAGAAATATAATGAGGAATCATTTTACTGACAGGGGATTTGTCGAGTCGCGCTGCATCCAGGCGATAGTGATTATGGGGTTTCTCTTTTGTTGCGTGCATCACACCACTCGCGTCCAAAGACACTTTAATAAAATACAAATACAACAAACACACACAGGAACACTCTTTGGAACCCACCACGCACAACCAGCCTTTAAATCTGTTTGTTTGTTTGTCCATCTATCCCTTTGTTTGTTTGATCCCTCTGTAGACAAAAATACATGCAAAAAATGCCAGCCCAGTTTCTTATTTGAAGTGACCCTCTGTAGCGAATTAGCTTAAAAAGGGAATTATTTATAATTAATTATAACTGGTTATAATTAATAATAAATATTTAGATTAGATCTTAGAATTAACTGTAGCAGAATCGATATTACAATTACTTGATCTGTCCATCCACCGAGCAGACAATATAATTATTTATCAATTCTAGGAAGATTACTTTCCTGGCCAAGGAACAATAGCCTTCATACTTATACATGTAGCGCCTCTCTAGTGTGTTAAACTATGATGAGAGGTGGCTATCCTGAGTTCTTTAAATATCTGTCCAATCAAATAAGTGAGGTTTCACTAATAAACTTATCAGTGTTTAACTGGTGTGTGTGTGCTTACTAAGCTAACTTATTTTTAAACTTATTAATAAGCTTACCCCTTTAAATCACTATTTAAGCAGTAATATTTTAACTTTCACAGGAAATTAAATGTCTTGGAATTACTTTTATCCTATACACACTTTCACATTTAAACCAACCAAAATACTATTTTTCTTAATTAACTTAAAATATCAAACCACAACTGTTGTATAAAAAAAAAAAAAAAAGATTTACTTGGAAAAATAGGTCAGTAAATAAATGTGTCTTGTCAATATCACTTATAAAATCACAAATGCATTCAAATTCACATTTAAAACACAAGGGCCCAAGAAAATAAAATAGCCGGCAAAAACTCAATTTGAAATAACCTTCAAATGTTCAAATGATGCAGGCCTGAATGTAGCTTGGGTACGTTGTAGCCTTAAACCAAATGGCTGCTTAACCACATAGGCCAAAAAAAAAAAAAAAAATGGTACCTTTACTCAATGTGAATATAACCTCACGCGCACAGGATCGAAGGCGTCCGCAGCCGATGACAGGATGAGAGGATTCACGAGGAAGAGAAGAAAGTCGAAGAGAATAGTCACATGGTTGACGATCAGGGCAAAGTCCACCACTCGGACGGTAACACTAGCCGGCTCCGTCAGGGTCGATCTCACAGTTCACACAGGCTTACTAATCGAGGTCGCTGGCCGCTAGCTTGTTAGCAAAGTCCATGCAAAAACACTAACCACTAAATCAGCGGCTAAATTAAACTTATCTCAGTCTTCGTGTGCGGAGTTGGCCACTCACACAGACAGAATTATCACTTTTAACGTTTCATATTAGAGTCCTTGTTGAACACTTTCAGAAAAAACTCGTGCACTGTTAACATTAACCGTGTTTCTCCTTCCGCAACCTTCCCGCGTCTCCACTCCTTCTCCCTTCCTCCAACCTTGACCTCTACTGTGATTGGCTCATACACAATACTTTCAGAAATAAAATAAATTCACAAACATTTGTGTACATCTTTCTTCATATTCTTAACCGGCATCCTTTAAGCATTTTTACATATTATTACTCAACAAATAATTAACATTTTAAATGCTGTATTCAGTAAACCCAATACATTACCCAATATATGCATTTCTCTTTTAGCGAAATTATAACTTCCTTGCTGGTCAACAAATCTTGACTTTTTAACCTTCAATTATATTTATTAAACTATGAAATTATTTATTCAAACTTGTATCTTATACTAATGAATATATTTCAACAGGGTTACATACAGTGCTAGAAGTAGTTTAGCATGTAGCAAAGAGCAATCATTCAGTGACTTTGAAATGTGAGCGGAACACAGAAACAATCAATTGTGAATATAAGGGATTTAATAAATAAAACTATAACAAACTAAGCAAAACATACATACAGTGGGTACGGAAAGTATTCAGACCCCCTTAAATTTGTCACTCTTTGTTATATTGCAGCCATTTGCTACAATCATTTAAGTTCATTTTTTTCCCTCAATGTACACACAGCAGCCCATATTGACAGAAAAACACAGAATAGTTGACATTTTTGCATATTTATTAAAAAAGAAAAACTGAAATATCATATGGTCCTTAGTATTCAGACCCTTTTCTCAGTATTTAGTAGAAGCACCCTTTTGATCTAATACAGCCACGAGTCTTTTTGGGAAAGATGCAACAAGTTTTTCACACCTGGATTTGGGGATCCTCTGCCATTCCTCCTTGCAGATCCTCTCCAGTTTTGTCAGGTTGGATGGTAAACGTTGGTGGACAGCCATTTTTAGGTCTCTCCAGAGATGCTCAATTGGGTTTAAGTCAGGGCTCTGGCTGGGCCATTCAAGAACAGTCACGGAGTTGTTGTGAAGCCACTCCTTCGTTATTTTAGCTGTGTGCTTAGGATCATTGTCTTGTTGGAAGGTAAACCTTCGGCCCAGTCTGAGGTCCTGAGCACTCTGGAGAAGGTTTTCGTCCAGGATATCCCTGTACTTGGCCGCATTCATCTTTCCCTCGATTGCAACCAGTCGTCCTGTCCCTGCAGCTGAAAAACACCCCCACAGCATGATGCTGCCACCACCATGCTTCACTGTTGGGACTGTATTGGACAGGTGATGAGCAGTGCCTGGTTTTCTCCACACATACCACTTAGAATTAAGGCCAAAAAGTTCTATCTTGGTCTCATCAGACCAGAGAATCATATTCAGGTGTTTTTTTAGCAAACTCCATGCGGGCTTTCATGTGTCTTGCACTGAGGAGAGGCTTCCGTCGGGCCACTCTGCCATAAAGCCCCGACTGGTGGAGGGCTGCAGTGATGGTTGACTTTCTACAACTTTCTCCCATCTCCCGACTGCATCTCTGGAGCTCAGCCACAGTGATCTTTGGGTTCTTCTTTACCTCTCTCACCAAGGCTCTTCTCCCCCGATAGCTCAGTTTGGCCGGACGGCCAGCTCTAGGAAGGGTTCTGGTCGTCCCAAACGTCTTCCATTTAAGGATTATGGAGGCCACTGTACTCTTAGGAACCTTAAGTGCAGCAGAAATGTTTCTGTAACCTTGGCCAGATCTGTGCCTTGCCACAATTCTGTCTCTGAGCTCTTCAGGCAGTTCCTTTGACCTCATGATTCTCATTTGCTCTGACATGCACTGTGAGCTGTAAGGTCTTATATAGACAGGTGTGTGGCTTTCCTAATCAAGTCCAATCAGTATAATCAAACACAGCTGGACTCAAATTAAGGTGTAGAACCATCTCAAGGATGATCAGAAGAAATGGACAGCACCTGAGTTAAATATATGAGTGTAAATATATGACAGCAAAGGGTCTGAATACTTAGGACCATGTGATATTTCAGTTTTTCTTTTTTAATAAATCTGCAAAAATGTCAACGATTCTGTGTTTTTCTGTCAATATGGAGTGCTGTGTGTACATTAATGAGGGAAAAAATGAACTTAAATGATTTTAGCAAATGGCTGCAATATAACAAAGAGTGAAAAATTGAAGGGGGTCTGAATACTTTCCGTACCCACTGTATATAGAATGAAGGAAAGTAAGGAAAAGAGAGAGAAGAGCAAAGAAAGGCAGTATTTCACATCAATTAACCACAACCTAAAATGAGAATCATCAAAGACACAATTCACCTTAAAAGGGGTTCAAACTTAAACACGCATCTAATCAGTTGTAAATGGTTACTTGCATTGGTTTGTTGCTGAATAAGAGTCGTGATGCGGTAGACGAGGTTCTCGATGATTTCTTTAGGAGTCAGTTGAAGAAGTCCACAACAAATCCACAAAGTTGAGGAACACTGCCGGAAGGTTAAACTCAAGAAGAGTTTTTGAGCGATGATTAGTCTGCGTTCAGAACTTTTAATGGTTCATTGCCACACCCATTTGGTGGGTGGAGTGGCCAATCAGAGGCATGCATTTTGAGCGGGAGAGATACCCTTTGTCTCCGTTTTATTGTCCATTCGCATTTTATTGCTGATCTGGACCGCTAGTGCAGCTTTTAATTCAAAACATAGTAAGAATTGTTCGATGTATTTCATGATCACATAGTGTACATCATTGTGTGAGAAATAAAGAGAAGATCATTTTGATACCAAGAAGGTAACCTCCAAATGATATTAAAGAAGAGATACACTCATACACTGGAATATAGGCATTTAACGTCTAACTAATACAAGAAAAGGGTTTTAACTAAGTTAATATAACAGGGGAATATACATACAACACATGCATATAGCAGATACATTTATAACTGCTTAATTATGGCCTAAATAGAGAAAATGTCTTTAGGTGTGTGTGTGACGTGTATTGGAAATCGTGGAGACAGACAAATGGTCTAGTGCCTGGCACGGGGGGTCACCCCCCCCTTCTGTGGAATGTGTTTGAAGCTTGATAAAGACACCTAGTTGATCTGTTTAGCATCCTTTTGATAAAGACCATCTGCAATTTAGCACCCATATAAATGTAAACGCTGAGGCCAGGCCAGTAATTTATATGCAAATGTCAAAAGGCTAAAAAGTTTTTTTTTTTAAACAAAGTGTAATCAGCCATCACTGATCCTAAACAGATGTTACACCTCGTTTCAAGCCAACTGTAATTTTACCTACTTTATTGGTTTACATTCCTTGTATGTCATCTTGCATAAAGCATAAATCAGACCCTTCTTATGCCACGCTTGACTGCTGCTTAGAATTTCAATTGTTAACATTACAAGCTTGTAAATTTGAGTAACACCTTAATTTATACCATGGTCTGTATGAAGGTGAACTGTTTGTGTCAGGTGATTCTTTGACTCCATTCCATGCATTGAAATATAGTGTACATATTCATTGCTCAAAGTGTCTTAATGTTGCGAGCTGTTCTGTGAAAGAGGCTTGTTGGTTAGGCTTGCTCCAGATTCATGGCGCTTAGGAATCCGATTTATGATGTCCTGTTTTCTTGGGCCTCTCCGGAATTTCGGCTCCTCATGTTTCGATGTTCTGATCGAATCTTAGTTTTGTCTGACTCGTTCTGATCCTACAAAAGTAATTATTGATATGAACAAAGGCAGTTGATATCAGAAATTGCCCATGCAACTAGTGAAAATAGAATTACTGATATCTGAAATAATATTTTAACTAACAATAGCTATGGTAATGAGTTAATTAATGAAATCTGCTTTTCCCATAATCTTCTTTTAGCGTCAGTGAAGGTGAAAGATGGAGGAAGAATATCCATGCACAGAAATGGCTCCTACTTTATTTATTTGTTTAGTCAATGAAACATAAAAATGATATTATGGCTAAATTTATTTATTAATTTTTGTTAATATGTTTAAAAAAAAAAAAAGTTTCATCCTGTTTCTATTTATTGGTCACCAAGTCCACTTAAACCATCATATCTTTGTAGCAGAAACAAAAATACCTGAAACATTAAAAGTAATAATAATAATCCTTAGGAATAGAACTGGGCCCTGCATACATAGGCCCTTCATAATTTGTTCTGATGACACTCACTGTCCCATGACATTAAATTTTGGGCAGATCAAAAATGTATTTTTACATCAAATATTGACATTTTGGCCATTCTTTCGAGTTTAGTCCCGACCCTCATCCAACAATCATCAACTGATTAGAATTAGAGAAATTCTTCAGGTATCGAGCCCTTCAAAAAAAAAAAGAGGTTGACACCCTCACCTTTAAATTTTAGTCACAACAAAGTAACTATAGCTGAATTAAATGGATAAACGTTATCTAAAACAAGTGATCTCACACACATTTATTAAGCTTTTGTATGCTATATCTAGCACACATTTAGGTCCAATACTTTAAGCAAAATGACAAAACTGACATTACCTGTTATATTGCTTCCACAATTACAGAGAGTTCTCTCACAGTCAACCACACTCACTCAACGACGTCATCCACAGTTCACACTCTCTGTCAGAAACAAGGTATGTGTATTTATTGTGATAGAATTATTAGACATTAAGCCAGTGGTTCTGAATTCCAATCTTGGGGACCCATAACACTACACATTCTGGATGTCTCTCTCATCTAACATGCTCTATTCAGTTTAAGGAGCTTCTATTATATGATGAGCTGAATCACGTGTAAAAGACATCCAAAATGTGCAATGCAAGGGTCTTCCTGTACTGGAGTTGAGAACCACTGCATTTGGTTTAGCAGGTTAGTGCAATGCATCTTTGTGTGTGTGTGTGTGTGTGTGTTAATATCTCAGTACCATGGATAGCAAAAAGCAATCTTCCTGGACATTGCGGAGAAAAGCCAAGGCTAAGGTGGACAAACAACTTCAGTCAATGGAAGCATTATCACCATCATCATGGAGGGAGGAGGCATGCACAGTGACACAAGCAGCACCGTTGATGACAACAATGGACAGTTTGTCCCATATCGATGAGCCTGAATGTGTCACCATGGCAAGTGCTTCACATAGCAGTGAATCTGACACAGATTCTGAACGGCATCCAAGTTCCCTGAATGATGACTTGGCAACCTGGGAACAGAACATAAAATAACACATGTTGCACTAAATTCATTACTGAGTATCCTCTGCAAGCACGATCTGAATCTGCCGAAAGATGCCAGGACACTATTAGGAACAGTGCGTTCAAACAGAACTGAAGTCCAAAACAAGGCTGGTGGCCAGTACTATCATTTTGGTCTACTGGAATCCATTTCAGGGGTACTCTACAGCAACATGGACATTTTGCGGAACATGAGCAATCTGAAGCTCCAGGTGAGCACTGATGGTCTGCCTCTCTACAAGAGTTCAGGAACTCAATTCTGGCCGATTCTTGGAACTGTGCAAAACTTGGTGCAGGAGGAACCTGTGACAATAGGTTTATTTTGTGGTGAGAGTAAACCAAGCTCACTGGATGAGTATCTTGAGGACTTCATCTGTGAAATAAAACACTTAAGTCATGATTTTGAATTTGAAGGACTCAAGTTAACTTTGCAGCTTACCTCAATGGTTTGTGACACACCTGCACGTGCATTTCTGAAAAAAGTGAAAGGCCACACAGGCTACCATGGATGCGAAAAGTGCAATCAGGATGGAGTGCACCTGGAGAACAGGATGACATTCCCTAGAAATGACATGCCTCTTAGAAATGATGACAACTTCAGAAATAAGGCCAATCCAGAACACCACCATGGCACCTCACCTCTGGAAGAAACCTCCCTGGATATGGTCTCTGGATTCCCCCTTGATTACATGCACTTTGTGTGCCTTGGTGTCATGAGGCGGCTTCTCCACTTGTGGCTTCGACTGGGTCCTCTGGAATTTACACGCAAACCAAGGGCAGTGAGGGAAATAGATTGATGGAAGGCGACTGAGTTTAGACAGTTTTTATTCTACACAGGCCCTGTTATGCTGAAAGACCTAGTCAGCACAGAGGTGTACAAAAACTTCCTGCTGTTTTTTGTGGGAATCTTCATCTTGTGCAACAACAGCCTAATTGGTGATCACATCGACTATGCCAATGATATTCTGCAACTTTTTGTCACACACTTTGTAGGACAGGAATTTGGGGCCATATAGCTGTCCAATGTCCACTGTCTTGTACAGTGGGGCAAAAAAGTATTTAGTCAGCCACCAATTGTGCAAGTTCTCCCACTTAAAAAGATGAGAGAGGCCTGTAATTTTCATCATAGGTATACCTCAACTACAAAATGAGAAAAAAAATCGAGAAAATCACATTGTAGGATTTTTAAAGAATTGGTAAATTCCTCGGTAAAATAAGTATTTGGTCACCTACAAACAAGCAAGATTTCTGGCTCTCACAGACCTGTAACTTCTTCTTTAAGAGGCTCCTCTGTCCTCCACTCGTTACCTGTATTAATGGCATCTGTTTGAACTCGTTATCAGTATAAAAGACACCTGTCCACAACCTCAAACAGTCCAACTCCAAACTCCACCATGGCCAAGACCAAGGAGCTGTCAAAGGACACCAGAAACAAAATTGTAGACCTGCACCAGGCTGGGAAGGCTGAATCTGCAATAGGTAAGCAGCTTGGTATGAAGAAATCAACTGTGGGAGCAATTATTAGGAAATGGAAGACATACAAAACCACTGATAATCTCCCTTGATCTGGGGCTCCACGCAAGATCTCACCCCGTGGGGTCAAAATGATCACAAGAACCGTGAGCAAAAATCCCAGAACCTCACGGGGGGACCTAGTGAATGACCTGCAGAGAGCTGGGACCAAAGTAACAAAGGCTACCATCAGTAACACACTGCGCCGCCAGGGACTCAAATCCTGCAGTGCCAGACGTGTCCCCCTGCTTAAGCCAGTACATGTCCGGCCCGTCTGAAGTTTGCTAGAGAGCATTTGGATGATCCAGAAGAGGATTGGGAGAATGTCATATGGTCAGATGAAACCAAACTAGAACTTTTTGGTAAAAACTCAACTTGTCGTGTTTGGAGGAGAAAGAATGCTGAGTTGCATCCAAAGAACACCATACCTACTGTGAAGCATGGGGGTGGAAACATCATGCTTTGGGGCTGTTTTTCTGCAAAGGGACCAGGACGACTGATCCGTGTAAACGAAAGAATGAATGGGGCCATGTATCGTGAGATTTTGAGTGAAAACCTCCTTCCATCAGCAAGGGCATTGAAGATGAAACGTGGCTGGGTCTTTCAGCATGACAATGATCCCAAACACACCGCCCGGGCAACGAAGGAGTGGCTTCGTAAGAAGCATTTCAAGGTCCTGGAGTGGCCTAGCCAGTCTCCAGATCTCAACCCCATCGAAAATCTTTGGAGGGAGTAACCTTAACCTTTGGTCCTAACCTTATGGGCCAAAATACCAGCAACAGTGTGTGAAAACCTTGTGAAGACTTACAGAAAACGTTTGACCTCTGTCATTGCCAACAAAGGGTATATAACAAAGTATTGAGATGAAATTTTGTTATTGACCAAATACTTATTTTCCACCATAATTTGCAAATAAATTATTTAAAAATCCTACAATGTGATTTTCTGGATTTTTTTTTCGTCTCATTTTGTCTCTCATAGTTGAGGTATACCTATGATGAAAATTACAGGCCTCTCTCATCTTTTTTAGTGGGAGAACTTGCACAATTGGTGGCTGACTAAATACTTTTTTGCCCCACTGTACTGTACATCTTGCAGAAGATGCAAAACACCACGGTGTCCTCGACAACGTCAGTGCTTTCCAGTACGAGAATCACCTTAATATGCTGAAGAGACTCTTGCGGAAACCTACATGTCCACTGAGTCAAATTGTGAGAAGATTCTCAGAAATGCAAAGCAGCAGCAAAAAAAAAGGAGAAAAACAACCCACCACTGCTCAGAAAACAACACACAGCTGGCCCTCTACCCGAATGTCTTCATGGAGCGTCACAGTACAAAGAAATAAAAACATGCTCTTACACTCTGAAACTGGACCAGGCCATTTTACATTGATGGGAAAGTTGCAAAGCTGCAAAACATAATTTCAGCGAGGGATGACATTTATGTGGCCTACACTACCTTCAACAATCATTAATTTTTTTTTTTTTGATTATCCCCTTCCATCTTCAGCACTTGGTATTCATCTAGTTGATGGCATCTCAGGACCAACACATTTCTGCAAGTTTGAGAACAATGAGGCGAAAGCTTACTTAGTTCCTTATGACCGTTATTTTGTTTCAGTCCCTCTTTTACACACACAATAATAATTTTTTCCCACTTTTTTCCTTTTTGACATGCTACATATATTTTGGGTAATTAAATCATGCATATGAACAACTGAAATGTAATAGATATCGTTACACATTATGGGGCTCTAGGTTGTTGCAGCCAAAAAAACAAAAAAAACAAGTACCTGATGGTGGAGTTCGTCGGAGAAGGGAGTACCGGTCCTGTAGCAAAGTCCTGGTACTCAGATGGCCTCCATACAAAGAGTTGGACCAGTTACTGAAGAGCGTCAGGTCAATGGAGGCACCACAGCCAGACAAGGGCTGGACCAAGCATCAGGCCAGAATTCTACATGAGTCGGGTAAGCAGGTTAAACTACACTTTAAATAAACATTAAAACAGATGGCAAAATCAGTAATACATGACATTCCATGGCTTAATGTTTTTATGAATTAAGTTCACATACTTTGGTTCTTTCAGCATCTTTTGACAACATTTCCAAAAAATGGAAAAGGGCATGCTACACTTCTGACATCTCAGAATCTGAAGTTTCTATAAAAAGAATGCACAAGTAAGTTGTAAAAATGCATATTTCACTTTGAAAAAAGATACATTGAAAAGTAATTTAAAACCCCAGCAATATTCAGTCTTCTGAAGCTATACAAAGTTTATGTGAGCAACAAAGATAAATTTAAGTTATTTACTTATAATCTTGAATTCAGCCCCAGCTTTCACATGTCATTCACAATTAGAAATCAGGTATGTTCAGTTATTAATGTGTCATCAATTGACCCTTTGCAAAGATCCGCCACCCTTAGTTACTGTTGCTATGTCCGACAAGCCATGGTGCTCTCACTGTTCTCAAGCAGTGAAAAATACATTGCAGTGGCAAAGAAGAAAATGTCAATACACCGGCAGACAAGACAGAGCAGGTTACTTTAGGTATGAAAGAAAGTCTCAGCTTTAAATTGTTACATTTTTCAAACAATAAATAGCATTTTGTGGCTCTTTAATGTGTCGTGACAGATCGCTGTAGTGCTTCAGTTTAAGTGGCATGTGAACTGATCACCTCTTCCTCTTTACTAGTTCCAGCATGAAATAAACTTGTATGAGCATCATAAGGTATCTTGTTTTAACACGAAAAGACGTCAATACAAATTTTTTTTAGTCCTCTGACGTTAATCCGGTCGTTACTCTCCGGTCTGCTTTGTTTGTCGGACTAAAATCCTTATGATTGGTCAGATCGCCTGTCAAACAAACTTTCTGCGAAGGGTCAATTGTGCCAGATTCAGTTTTTTTTTTTTTTTTACACTATATTTTGGCCTTTTCCTAAGCTTCTTAAGTTATTGTACAGAGTCAGAAGACTTGTATATAGACATTATATTATATTATATTTTTGGAGTTTGAATTGCGAGAGGAAATGACACTGTTCTTATTGTTTTTTAAAGTTTTTTTTTTCTTTTGACAAACATGCCAGTGTTATTATCTATATAATCCAGTTTTGTAAAATAATCTAATTCCCTTATTTTGCTCTTAGAAAGAAAATATACACATCAGATGATGAGCCTCATGATACCCCCCACGAAAAAAAAAAATTAATAGAGAGAAAGCTCCACCTACACCAAAAGTCCCGCCTGCACCAAAAGCTCTAACACCCCTAAAACACATCAAGACAAAAGGTAAAAATACAATAAAACCAGTCAAATGGCTGCTGGACAAATGTGTTTGACTGCTGAGTGTTATTTTTTTCAGGTCCTGTTGTACGACCTCTGCTTACATCAAGCAAAGCAGTGAACTCTTTCAGCAATTGTAAGTTTTAAATTTAGAAAACTGATATTTATGGACGTTTTAAGTACTTTGTGCCATGCTCATGAATGTTCCTTAACCATGGTAAAATCAATGTATTGCACAGTCTCTTGTGACTTGTCGGTTTACATCATTCTTTTCTTTTTCAGCTTCACCCAATTCTATTGCTATTTTAACAGTTTGGACATAAATACTATCATTACATTCATAACTTGAGGATTTATGTGCTTATTCTGCCTAATGTCAGAAGTTGCAAGACTCTTTAATGAATGAAAACCAGCCATTAAAAATGAAAATGTCATGTAAAATTACTTAATTACAAACTAAATTTACCAGTACCATCATTCTCAGCTCCAGATGTTCCCATGAGCTTCTCCCAGGCAGACGAGCCACAAGATGCTTGGGGTGAACACTCACCTAACATTCAAGGTAAAAAAAAAGCATTAATTAGTATTTAGTAAAAGAAATCAAAAAGACAATTACTGCAAACACGAGCCTCACACTAGGTAATTCAGCATTTTCTGTACAATCCATCTTTAAGTAAGTTGTATGTCTCATAGGGCTGTGCAATTAATCGCATGCGATTATCATTCACATCTCGTCAGTAAAGACTGTTCCGTGATTGGCACTAAATCGCCATCACCTGTTTTCAAATGGAGCGGCAGTTAATACAGAGAGCCTTAAGCCCTATTCGGACTGGATTAGTTTCACAAGGGTAGATGGAGTAATGTTAATTTACCACATGACGTCTGTGATATTAATGGCCAATTCGCCCTGGATAAGAAATCTCAGTAAAACTACCAGAAGTGGGAGGAGTAACTCGATTTATGCACTGCCGTCACCTCCCTGTCTTCATGTGCGTGCTACATCGATCGATTTACTAATTAAATTAATTACATTAAGATTGAATTCTGTTTGCAATAGGCACTTACCTAAAACTAACAGAAGTTCTGTGCCTCTAACAAGTGCTTTCAACATTCTTTTTGATCTGAATGATATGCATTGTCATATGCAGGAAACATTCGAGGTTTGCCACAGAATTGTCCCACCACCTAGAACGCAACTGAATGTTTTTTCAAGCGTTAAAAATAAAAAAAGTGGAAAACAAATTTTAAATAGGAAATTACAGAATCTTTACATACATACATACTTACAGCTATTCGCACAGTATTAGTATTACCTGAGTAATTCTTCCGGACCTTTTTACAGAAGGTAAAAGTCGCCGTAATCTTTACTGACATCGTCCGTAATGATTACTGAGATGTCACATTCGGACGGGACTAAAATCACTGAGAAGCTCTGGTAAAAATCACTTTACCCCACCTCTCCATGTAAAAGTAATCCTGTCCGAATAGGGCTTTAGTTCATTGACAAGCTAGGCGATACCGCGTTCATAATCGAATGCGATTCATCTTGTGATTAATTGCACAGCCCTAATGTCTCACTTTTGGTAAATACTGTAGCATTTCATCTAGGGTTACTATAGAAAATGTGTTTGTAAGAATAGCAAGAATGTAAAACTAAATAAGCTAAAATACAAAGCAAGAGCACAATTCAGTTGCAGCAGTAGAATGATTGCCTTTTGTAATGTCAATTAAGCTCATTTAAGAGAGAGCTTCTTTCTTGCAGACCACCAGCTGGAAACTTGGGAAGAACACCCATCTACCACTCAAGGTAAAAAGCATTAATTAGTATATGGAGGAAATCAAAAACACATTCATTGCAAATGAGTCACAGCCTAACACAAGCTAATACAAAAAATGTTTCTGTATAATTAGAGAACACATTCTCTGTCCTGACTCTCTCAAGACCAAAGACCATCAACCACCACACATCAAGGAAGAATGCAGAGTAAGTAAAGAATAATAATGATAAAAACATCTGTCAATTTCAGTCATTACTGGGGTATCACTTAAGAGCCCTTGGACCAGATTTACTAAACAAGCCAAATTAGCATTAGAGCGCAACTCCATAAAAACGCAGATGGGAGGGAAAATTCTGCATGTGATTTACTGACAATGCACACATTACAGAACAGATGCAGCCAGATCATTTCCATAATGACCAGCGCAATCTACCAAGAGCAGCGCAAATTACCGCCTGCTTTAAGACATGCCCTAATGGGCATTAAAAATGGAGCAAATACCAGTAATTTGACGAGCACAAACGTTATTAAATCGCATTGCATGATTCATTTTAATACTCTCCTCCCATAAATTTTGCGTCTGAAAGGAAAATTCCTACAAATGCATATTCAACAAGGTCAGGCACAAAAAACAACTGTCCACACCTTTTCAGCACTAATTCTTTACTGCCTCTTCTCTATTCCTCTTTAGTAAATCCTGACAGTACTATTTTTACGCCAAAAGATGGTTTGCGCTGGCACAAGCTGTTAGTAAATCTAGCCCATAGTGTATCAGTTAGCATAGTGTGTCATGGTAGCAAATGCAACTTACCAACTTCACCTTTCTCAGCTCCAGTTGTTCCAGTGAGCTTGACCAATGAAAATGACCAAGAGCGTGTTTGGGGTGAACACCCATCTATCTTTCAAGGTAAAAGAACAGTCATAAACACATGCAGGAAACACATACACTGCAAATTAATAACACTAGGTAACATAACATTTTTCTGTACAATCCATCAGAGGACACAATTTCTGAATCCATCTAGCTGTGGATTAATCACAAGTAATTAATGTATTAATTACTTAACTAACATGAAAAAACAATGATCATGGAGCAGTATTCTAAAGTGTTACAAAAATTCCTTCTGCACAAATCACATAAATTTCATATTCTGGGTTCAAAAAGACTAAATTCGCAAAATTCAATGACTTTGGGGCACTAATAATTTTGTAGCTACAAAAATTTTACAAATTTCATTTTCATTTCCATTTTGCTCAGAAAACTGAGAGGATCCGTGGTTTGATGCCTCTGACCACAATATGGAAGCACTGACCACGAGGCTACCGGCTCCAGCCTGCTTTGTTTTTGTTTTGATTCATTTTTTAAATTCAGTTTTACTTTCCCTAAATTTAGTTTTGTGTTTTTTACTTTTCTGGATCCTGTGATTTACAATTTAATCCATCTTAATCATGGAAACTACGTGCAATCAAATGGATATAGTTACAAGTTTTTAAAAATAAAATTGTTTTAGGCTGATGATACACATGGGCAACTTTTTTGAGAAATGTTGCTTGGGCACTTTCCCGTTGAGAATGGGTAACAAATTTCTATTTGGATACTTTAGATCGGTCGTGGGCCCTGTGTCTCACTTGGTTGCCTGTTGACAGCAACGTTGCCCAAAAAGTTGCCCGGTGTATCATCAGCCCAAGGCTTTAAGCGTGTAGCCATTTCTTTAGCAACATCATTCTTATGACGTGTTAGTTTTATCACATTTAAAAGCTTTTTGTGCTTGCAGGTGCTTCAGGTGTGAGACGATGGAGCTGCATCACTAATCAATGTACACGTACGTTAAATTGAAATACTAAATTTGTAAAATTATACATTTTATAGTTTAATAAAAACTCTCTCCCAGATAAACCTACTGTGTTGCAGCTGTTGAGAGGGCGATTCTGGAGGCACTCAACGAACTGGACATGAAGATCAATCATCTAACTTCAGTGGTCCAGTCCCTTGCAGCTAACAGCCGTTCCAATGCTCCAGTGCTGCTGGTGGACAGTGAGGATGATGTCTTTCCTCTCAAAACCATGGAGGAACTAGACCAACTGGAAAGACAATTATCAGAAAAAGCAATTAGATGGTAAAAATCATTGACATTTGTAGGTTTAACAGTTGTAGTGAAGTAAATAATGTCTATTATATACCCGGTTTCACAGACAAGGCTTAAGGCTAGTCCCAGACTAAAATGCAAGTGTGAGCAGTTTTAACTGAAAATAACTTGCATTGACATACCTTTCAATATGTCAGTGCCATTGTTTTGTCTCAAGATGGACACAGCATTTTTATAAAAGCAAAACTAAGACCTATAGTCTTGATTTAAACTAATCCCTGTCCAGAGCTGGGTAGTAACTAATTACATGTAATCTGGATTACATAATCAGATTCCAAAAATTAAGTACTTGTAATTAGATTAAATTACATTTTAAAATACTCGTAATCAGACTACAGTTACTTTTTTATGGATTACATGATTATTTACATAATAGCAATTGATTATTCAGAATTTATTTTTCCCCCCAATTAATCTTTTTCATCTTTTAAATTTTCCTTTCTAAAATAGCCTGCTGCTAATATACATTCAGAAAGGCTTCAGGTTTTGTGGACATTCACACAGAGTTCAGTCATTAGTCAGGTGGCAACACAGAGTTTGACCACTGGATTTACAAAAATCATTTCAGGTTTAAGAACGTTGCATCTACTGATGATGAACACATTCATTTTTATTTGAATCATTACCCTGTAGGCTGTTTAACCATGTATTTCTATGTCTTTGGAAGGCTTTTGTCTTTCAAACAATAAAATGCACAAATTCAAAAACTTTTTTGTCATTTGATCCTCTTTCACCTAATATATTTACTTGAAGTACTCCTGAGATTTTAAAATAAATATTTTAATAATTAAGTATCGCTTTTGCATGTTCATTGGTTCTCTGACATTGGTTATGGTCACATGAAATGCAGGTAAACAAATAAAATATTGAATTTTTTAGTACATTTTTTAATTGATTTTAAAATGCTTTATTTTTAACATTTAATATATATATATATATATATATATATATATATATATATATATATATATAATTGTGATTTAAATCATTATTAGCTTTTCATTAAACTCATTAGCCCCTGCAGTTCCTTCACAAACACCAGTTTGGGAAACCTTGATATAATATAATGTTTAATGCACTTCATGCTGTTAAACACATCTGCGTGTCTGTCTAGCACATCTGCTAACTTCCGTGTTGGCACTGTCTTTACTTGATTCACCAGCTGGGGCAACATCCCGAAGTCTTTCAGCCAGCCTCGCCCCTCTCCATCTACCACGACCATCGTCATTTCTTTTCTTACATTTTGGATTTCCGCTGTTACTGTGGCTTGACCCAGCACTTCCATCTTTTCCCCTGTGTAGGTCTTTAGTTTCAAACTGCAGGGTCTCCATTCTGGCATGTCCGTTTGTTTCCACCACTTAGAATATTGTTCTTTGCTGATGATTGTCACTCCACAACCTGTGTCGACTCCAAAGTCGTTGTTAACTCTATGAAGCAGAATACGGAGGCAGAGGGATGCAGTTTATGCTTCTTTATTTTACAGATGCCAAACGCTGTAACCATAAGCTGGTATATGCTAGGAAAACAACAACTCCTGTAACTCTGAGTGGTCAGCTACCTGCTATATGAGAACGCCTTCTAGTGGTCACACTCCCAATTTACAGAATGCTTAATACTTCACTACAGTCACAAATCTCAGTTTACAACAATTAATTGAGTATTATGAAACCAAGGAATATGTTATCGAGATATCCCGATGCGTATTTCGTAACTTAAGCGCGCGAGCCATACTGTATGTGTACAGGCAATTCTTCACAGTACAGAAAACTATACAAACAACAAATCACATTAAAAAGCATTAGAATTAGCCAAAGCTTAAAACATTATTTATGACTGAAGGCTGTATAGAAGTATTAAATTAAAGGTTTATGGCAAACTTGTTGTATTAAATACAATGCTCACATTTTTCATGTGCTGACTTTATGATTTGAATAAAGGAATATTTCCAGCCCATAAACGATTATTAAAAATAAGTATGATCATCTTAATCGAGTTATATTCTCCGTGATTGCGTGCAATGATTGAATGTCATACTGTGAACAAGAACTGGAGGTTAATCACAATAAATATAATGAAAAAATAAACAAAATAATATTAAAAATCAAATTAAATCAGTCCGAGTATTCCTCTGGCAGTAAGTTGAGCTGCGTGCTCGTGCGGACGTGAGTATAAACCAGGCTTTAACTGTCATGCAGTATAAGCGCGCTGCTATCAGCTTCCACACGCCGCACAAACACTTGAAAATGCGCACATTTAATATTGACATTATAGCCTACATGTAATATAGAGCGACCCCCTCATTTTAAGATGGGCCCCCCCAAAATTTTAATTCTGGCTACGCCACTGCTATCAACATCTCATCTGACCGCAGATAGTGAATTGGGACATCATGTTTTTCTCAGACACTCTTTTAAACTGCATCTGACAGAAGTGTCAACGGCTTTCATGCACGGCTTTTAAAATAAAAGTATCGCATTGTAGGAGAATTTACAGTAAAGATCCTCGGACCAGGTGTGTTGAATGAAGACGGGAAGTCAAGAGATTCGATCAAAAATGAAAAAAAAAATTACTGAAGATAGTTTGCAGTTTCATCAGCAGAAGTCAGCTTCAAGACTCACAATCGAGTTCGTAGGCCGCTCTGCGTACAATTCAAAAACGCCAGCAATTATACCCTAACAGAGGTTGCTAATTGCGTCAATGCATAAGTCATCAAAATTCTGATAGGTTCTAAAACCTAGATAAACTTAGACAATCTCCACATATGGACGTAAACGCTTCAAACATATCTCCATCAGATTGGGCAGACGTCAGCGATCATATAAGATAGGTGTCTTCCGGACATGTATTTTTGGTCAGAATGGCAGCAGCTGACAGAGACAGTCTTCTAACAGACAGAGAGAGAGATCTCCCAGCTCACACACATACACACAGAGCACTTATCAGAACTTCAAGGCCGCCTTGCCTTCGTTACACACACACTATGAAGTCCGTACTGCGGACAAACTAATCATTTTATTGTACTATTAATGCTACAGTTAATTCCTGAAGATGGATATATAATTGATAACAACCTGTTATGATTAATTATGTTCATCTCACTTAGAGCAAATATGCTACACTGATCTAGACCTTTGGGGGGAAAAATAATAATATTAATTTGTATTTTTTTTTTTAAATGCTTGTTACGAATACCATTCTTTTGCACTGAAAATCTGTTGAAAAAATAAAAAAATCCACCTCAGCCTATAGTGAATCAAGCCTTTATGCCAATGTTGGCATAAGGATGGATGTGAATGCAGTATGGATGGATTCCCACGAATGCTTCTGGCTCGTCTGGTGTATAAATGGACTAATTAGGATGTTTTCTTTCACTAATGTGTTTCATAGCTTTTATTTGTTCATTCATTCATTCATGCCTGCTAAGACTTTTAAACTACACAAATAAAACTTTACAAAGCCTTTAAAAATAATTGTCCAAAGATAGAGAATCTTTGATGTCCAAAGGTAAGTTGTTCAGCAACGGAAAAAGCACGATCACCTTAAAGCGTCTCATGTGTCGTTGGTAGAGTTTACAGCTGCTTATTTGACTCTTATTTGTTTATCTGTCTGTGTTTTTGTTTGTCTGCGTGTTTGCACCTGATTTGGCAGGCCTGTGTAAACTGACGGGAGTTTCAGCACAAACTCCCTGAAAATCTGTGCTGAACATAATATGTTTTGCACAGTTCTGCAATTCTTGCAGGTTCTTGCACAGTATACATGACAATAAAGATGTACACAATAACAACTGTGCACAAAATTCACACTGATCCAATAGACATTAGGACAAGGTAAACAAATACAGTGTGTTTGTTTGAAACCTGAGAGACGGGCGAGTGTGACTGAAGGGAGGAGAGACCAGGTTGGTCATGTGATGCACATATAAACAGATCATCCTCCATAAAACGTATATCACTCACACTCTTCATCCTAAAGAAAGACTTCATCCTTTAATCAGCCATGAAGAAGCTCTACAAGTGCCTGTGGATCTTACTGGGTAACGTACAACATTCATGTATCTGCTATTTTACACTGATATTAACGCTGAGTTTTCTGTAATGTTCTTTGTTCAGAGATGCCAACACTCATCTCGTCCTCTAATGTGGATTTATAGCATATTATAAAGTGTTAAATATTCTGGCCAAACAAACCTAAATAATCTAAATGAGTTGCTGTTTCATACATTCATGATTGTCTATAATTAAGCAGTTTTTTTTAAACCACACATGTGAATATCTGTTAAAAATATAATTTATTTCTGTGATCAAAGCTGAATTTTCAGCATCATTACTCCAGTCTTCAGTGTCACATGATCTTCAGAAATCATTCTAATATGCTGATTTGCTGCTCAAGAAACATTTCTGATTATTATCAATGTTTAAAACAGTTGTGCTGCTTCATATTTGTGTGGGAACCATGATTCATTCTATTTTTCAGGATTTACAGATAGATAGAAATATTTTGTAACAAATAAAAATGTCTTTACTGGCACTTTTGATCACTTTAATGTGTCCTTGATGAATAAAAGTATCAAGTTCTTAAAAAAAACCCATAATTGTCAATCTACACTACCTTTCAAACGTTTAGGGGCAGTATTGTTTTGTCACTTGATCTCTTGGATTGTTTTTCTCAGTTTATTATTTTGGATCTACTTTACCAAACAAATCTAATGTAAAATGTTTGCTTGCTTGTTTATGTATGTAAATGGTTTGTAAGGGTGGTTTTCCTACAGTGGTTCAGGCTGAAGGACTAAAGAAACGTTAACAGCAGGATGATATAAAACTGTACGTTTCTTGTCTATCACCACCCACTGCCACTTATACCAACGACGGAAATAAGCGCAGCTAGAATAGCCAAATATGTTGGAGAGCGTTGCTATTATGTGACTATACTGTATTGCAGTAGGTAGCACTTTAATGTAAATGTTGAATTGAGACTAGTTAGCACATCATTTATAATTGAAATGGTTTAATAACAGTATTTTGTTATGGTTACACTTGAACTGGTTACAAAACAGATGAAGGATAGTAAAACATAAACCGATAATTGTACCCAGCATGTGTGTAAATGTTACCTGAGAGAGAGAGAAAAAGAGAGAGAGCAGAGCCCCATGAAGAGGACCCCAGCGAAGAAAGAGAGATCGCCAGCCAAGAAAAGAGACAGAGCAACAGTTACAATCCTCTTTTATCCCTTCCTTGACCATGTGACTAAAACACATACGTGAGACATTAAAACTGACCAAACTACAGCTTCACTAACTGTACTAAAGGTGTGACAATTAGTAGACCCCCAGTGTATACACATCAGTAGTAGTAACCAATACCATGTGTCAGATTAATGATTTATGACCCCATGTCAGCATTGATTGACAGGTTGTAATATGTCAAATGTGTACGTGGTCAGATTTATGACCGGATTTATGGCTATATGTGACCCTCTGTCTCCCCTGACTGACATGACAGTAGAGTGTGTGTAAATCAAGGATCAAAACAGATGTTAGATTTGACATTTGATGGATTTATGAGTGGATTTATGATGTTTTTATCTCTCACCTGTGCCATGGCGTTTTTATGGTGTTCCTTCCTGGCCTGTAGCTAACTTCCAGACTGGAAAAATGGCTGAGCAAAGGGTGTTTATTGTCACCTTATGTTTGTTTGATCTGTATGGTATATAATGCCTAGACAGGGGTTCTTCCTGATTGTGGAAAAATGGCTTAGCAAAGGGAATTAAAGGTTTTTAATTCCCTTTGCTAAGGAATTAAAGGAATTTAAAAGGATCAATGTTTGTTTGATTTGTATGGCATATGTTATCGCCTAGTCACCGATTTGTTCCTACCAACTTGTCTACATCTGCTTCTGAATAAGGAAGGTTGTCAGGACGTCTACCTTTCCAGGTTGGGGATAAAAGAAAGGTGTCGTGTCTGAGGGTTGTTCTTTGTTTTTGGGGGGATGGAAGACATCCAAACACGTGTCTAATGTCAAACCCCTAAACGGTTTAGTTCTGCTTGATCTATAGGCTAAATGTTGATAGTTAAGACATCACTCTTTTGATTGTATGAAAACTGAAACATAGAATTAAAGAATTCACCAAGACCGTATTTCTATATTCATCTGAAAAAGGTGCTATGTCCGGGCAAGTTTTCTTTATCATCTCAACGTGTGTATGCTAACACCTCTGTAGGATCAGAACAAACTAATCTGTAGGTTGAATAGATAAACTTATAAGGAGGAGTCTTAAGTTAAAAATTATTCAAACCACAAACTATCCACTTACTTCTGACAGTGAAGGTGATTGTGGGGTCTAACTGACAGCGGACGACAGTATCCTCTTTGTTCATTTTATTTATAAAGCACAGTAAAACAATGGTTGACCATTGTGCTAAACAACATTGTTTAAATGAAATCAAAGTACATAACATGATATGACAAGACAAACAAATAAACATTTTTTAATAAGCCCTGCTTTAGACAAATAATCAACACTTTGGCTGATTATTTGGGCTCTCTCTCTCACACACACACACACACACACACACACACACAAATCTGAGTATAAAAAGAGTAAAGGGGGTGGTCTCTGCTTGTATATAAATGACAGGCGGTGCAGACAACACACAGTCCGGGAGAAAATCTGCAGCTCTGATGTATAACTGTTATGTGTAATTCTCAGGCCATTTTATTTACCCCGAGAGTTTGGTAACATTCTCATTTGCTCTGTTTACGTACCCCCCAATGGCAATGCTTCATGGGCTGCATTACAGGTGGCAGACTGTGTTCATGAACAATTACAGAGTACCCCAAATGCCCCTATTTTCATGGTGGGAGACTTTAATCACACGTATTTAGACAAATGCTATGGTAATTTAAAACATGCTTACACAGCCATAGCTAAACCACCTCTGTCTAATTCTGATCACAACGCTGTTCATTTGATCCCTACCTACAAGACTGCCCTCAAGAGCTCTAAATCTATCAGTGTATCCCCCACAAGACAAAGACTGAGACTGAAATTCTTTAGGAGATCTTTTAACCTCTCTCTGGTCTTCACCGAAAATGTCCTACACAGAACTACACAGAGACTTTCTTTTTCATATGCACATAAAATCATCCTAAAATGACTATTCTATGCATAACCTCATATTATGTATGTAACCCACACATTAGACTATCATGTTTTAAGCACATATTATGTATGTCATTTTAATAACAATTGAATGACTTTAAGGTTTATTCGTGTTTGGTATGTATGAGTTTGACAATTCTAGCTTGAAACGTTTCTTTCAATTAATTCTGTCTCAAATGTATCATATTCTGGTTATAGAAATCACATCCAAAAGTATACTTTGCAAGAGTGTGTAAAATTCGGACCATGTGACTGATAACATGCTGATTTATGATGAAAGCAGAAGTCTTTGATCATTTTCAGCCTTACAGGTTTGACTCTTTATGACTGTATTTGTCCAGAAATTCTGGTAGTGATTCACAGGAACGCGTCCTCGTCCCACTTTAGATTTCAGTCTTCTGCTTGATGACCATGTTGGATGAAACCACTGACACATTAAAAATAATTTGTATTATTAATGTGACAATCATTTCATCCAACATGGTTATTTCGTAGATCAGTGTTTTATGTTTCCTTTATCATTCAGACAATGTTTCGGTCACACTTTATATTAGGTGGCCTTAACTACTATGTACTTACATCAAAAAATATTGTATTGCAAAACACTTCTGCTGCTATTGATGTGGGATACGGGCAGGTTAGGAACAGGTTTGGTGGTATCGGTAGGTTTAAGGGTGGGTTAAGGTGTAAGGGATGGTCAACAGTTGTACACAGATGTAATCACATATAGGTATTTTTAAAAATATAAGTACAATGTAAAAACATGTATGTAAACAATAAGTGCGTTGTACCAAATGATTAATTTAAATGCAAGTACATAGTAGTTAAGGCCACCTAATATAAAGTGGGACCAATGTTTTTAATTATTAGCAGCAATATCAAGGTGAATTAAAAAGCAAATTCAAATGTGATTCAACAAAACACGGTTGTTTGACTTGTTTCCACAGGGTTTTTATTGATTGAGGAAATGGCACGTGGACAAAAGGTAAGAATCCTTCAGTGTCTAAACACTTTTGTTCTGTTTTATCTGTTAAATGGGCAGATATAAAAGTACTTAGAAATGTAGCCCTGTAATAAAGCTCTGAAGCAGTTCGATGCCCAGTTTATAGTTCCTGATACCAGATAGACCAAAGTCAGAAAATGAACTTCTTATTAACAGGCAATATTTTCCTCCAAAATTGATTTTTTTTCAGAAACAGTCTTTACAAATTTTTTATGTCAGATCATGCTGCTTTTCTATAATATAACATACCAAGCCCATCATGATATATAGGCCAAGATCAGAATTATACTGAGTTACAAATGTTGGATATCCAAAATAATAATAAAAAGATGTTCACTATCATTATTTTACCCTTGTGTTTTAAATATCTGTCGCTGTTTTGCACTCTTAACCCCTTAATTTCTGACCCTGTGGTGGACATGTAGCTGATGATGAGTAAGAAAGATTAGTTTGGTAAAGGTCTTCTGCAGTAGTAGATGATTTCTTATTGGCCTTTATCCATGAATTTTTTCCAGAGAATGTAGCACGATTGGGCAAAACTACTCAGTCATCAACTTACGCAGGATCTTATTCTGTATTGGCTCTTGATGGATTGTTGCACAGCTGGACCCACACTGACCCTGAAACCAACCCATGGTGGAGAGTGGATCTACTGAAGGTATACAGAGTGAACAGAGTGACCATCACTAATAGACCGACCTTTGCTGATAGGATTAACGGAGCGGTGATTCGTATCGGGAACTTTCTTGACATTTACAGCAACACCATGTGAGGATTTCTTTCTTTTGATTTGATTTCTGTGGCTGAAGTGAAGAATGAACAGAAACAGATAACAGATGATCTTTCTGTCTGTAGATGTGGTGTAATTTCTACTCTTGCAGCCAGTGACACGGCCACTTTCTCGTGCGGTGGGATGGTGGGTCGTTATATGGTTGTTCATATTCCTGGAGATCAGAAGATTCTTAGTATTGTTGAAGCTGGAGTCTACGGGTATTTGGCAGGTAATTAGTTTTTGTAGAGCACTTTATTGAATGTAATAAATACATTTTTACTAACTTACTTTAAACTCATAGTTCACCAGAAATCACGCTCATGTCTTTCCAAACCAGTATGACAGTATTCATGCTTTACTGGCGTCTTATGTACAGATGATTCTGATAAACGTGGGGCTTGAGCATATAACAGGGATGCAAACTCATCATGGGTGAAAAAGGTGACAAAGACTCTAGAGTTGTGCAGTAAAATGCACTTTAAACTTTAAAGATTGAAATTTCATTCATGAAGATCACATGAAAAAAAATGTGTCTCCTGGTGCAAAACAAAGATTTGTAAGATGAAAATGACATGAAATTACCAGTACAACCAGTAGATACCAGCAGAGCTCATTAGCTCAGTTACCATTTCCACTCCCTGTCCCCTCCCTAAAATCTTGCTTTTGGATTTATTACAAAATGAATATGAAGTATAACAAGTGCAGGAAGTCACAAAAACCACAGCCTAGAAGGGTTAATTATAGGGCTGCCAATCGATTTAAAATATTTAATTGCGATTAATCACATGATTGTCGCAACTTAAACACACATTTTTATCTGTTCTAAATGTACCTTAAATTAATACTTTAAGTTTTTAAAACCCTAATCAACATGGGCATGGACAAATATGGATGCTTTATTCAAATGTATGTTTATTATTAGTGAAACCATAGTCAACAGAGCATGAAGACTAGACATGTTTCAGAGGTCATAGATGTTTTTCAAATAACTTGTTCATGTCTATTAAACACATGAAAAAAGAACATAGAAATACCAGGTTCCCGTTACTTCTCTTCTCACACTGAGCAATTTACTTACACAAGCATGTTTATATTATCTGCAGGACAGGGCAGCTCACTTCTAATGAACATGCAAAATGTACATTTATTATTAGATTTGTTTGCTTCTCTGTGCCCACATACTACAATTTGATGCAGCCAAATTCTCAATAAAACTGTTTTCATTGTTATATTTTACTGATTCTGTTGTCAGACAACCAAATTAATATGAAATAGTGACTGAACATAACCCATTAAGACTACATAACCAGCTCTCCCTTCCAAGATGTTAATCTGCACAAAAATCCTAATTTATAATCGAGTCGTCGTCTGATGAAATCAAATACACATAAGATAAAGACAATAGCTGTGTTGTGATTTTGACTATACTTCCATTTAAAATTAGAGAAGCAACATAATATATGGTCTAACTAAAAGTGCTGCTCCTCAGCTGCTTGCGCAGCAGTTAAATGAGTAAACGATGGGTTTTTATTAATTTTCCAGGAAATCGGGCAATAGGAGGAGCCACTATACAGTCGTCAGATATGACAGTATTTTTTATATCCTTCATGTGTTTCTCTGTCTGTAGATGTGCTGTTATTCCTGCTATTCCAGCAGGTAAGTCCTACAACTACTCATGTGATGGACTGGATGGACGTTACGTGATTATTCATGTTCCTGGAGACATGAAGATACTCACTCTGTGTGAGGTTGAAGTCTACGGGTATTTGGCAGGTAATTCATTGTTGTAGAGCATTATGTCCAATATTGTACATTAATATATAATTCATGTAATATCATGCCATACTTGAAACGTACTATAAAGGAACACAAAATAATAATTTCACAATTCAGTTTGGAATAACTCACTTCACCTCCAGTCATTGTTCCTCAGTAATCTTCCCCTCTGCTGCAAACTTTGTGCATCAAGACGAGTCGTGACATTTTTTTCATTTTTTTTCTTTAGAAAATCTGGCAGTAGCTGGAGCTGCTATACAGTCGTCAACATCTGCGGACTGGTTTGCTGAAAAGGCCATTGATCGAGGTCTCCAGCAGTTGTATACGGGATGCTCCTCAACCCTTAATGAGACGGACCCGTGGTGGAGGCTGGATCTGCATGATGTCTACCGAGTTAGTAAAGTGGTCGTCACTAATAGAAATGACTGCTGTGCAGAACAAATAAACGGAGCAGAGATTCGCATCGGAAACTCTTTGGAGAAAAACGGCTCCAACAATCCCATGTGAGAAACTTGAGGTTGAAAGAGCGTGAGACATCAAGGACAAATATGAAGGATTAATGCAGATATGACAGTATTTTTATATCCCTCATCTGTTTCTCTGTCTGTAGATGTGCTGTTATTCCTGCTATTCCAGCAGGTGAGTCCTACAGCTACTCATGTGATGGGATGGAGGGACGTTACGTGAATCTGATCATTCCTGGAGACATGAAGATACTCACTCTGTGTGAGGTGAAGGTCTATGGAGAAGGTATACATCAGTAATATTGGTTTATAATGTATCAGATAAAAAGGTCTTCACATCATCAATTTTTGTCAATATGACGCAGTGAGGAGTGTGGATAAGTTTTAATAAATACAAGCTCATTTGTAGGGAGCAAAACATATTTCTTAGAATTTTTTATGAATTTACATATATTCATATATATATTTTTCTAGGTCCCTGTTTAAAAAGATCATTTGTAAAACTGCTGTTTCGCTCCAGCAAAGATTTGACCGACTCTACAATGAGAGAAAACGTTCTGAAACAGGTGAGAAAAAAAAAGTAACAATTGATGAGAAAACAAACACTTATTGCATTGTTAAAGGGGTCATATAATAAGATTTCACCTTTTTAAGTTGTGTTAGTGTGTAATGTAGCTGTGTGAGCATAAACAACATCTGCAAAGTTACGAAGCTCAAAGTTCAGTGCAAAAGGAGAAATTGTCTTTTACAGAATTAGCAAAGCATCGCCTGCAGCGAACGGCTGGTAAGGGCCTACAACAAAATACTTCCGGGTTAGTGACATCATAAACCCAGATAAACCCCGCCCCCGGGAACATGCAACGAAGGGGGTGAGGCCATGCTGCGCTGCTTTAAGAGAAGAGGAAGAAAACTAGGGGTGCATGTAAAAATCTATTCATATACTGTATGAACCGCGATTCTTTCTTCTAACGATTCTAATGTATTCAAAAGTTTCAAAATCAATGTTCTAGCAGTGCTTCTCAATCCTGTTCCTCGCGTCGCCCTGCTCTGCATCTCTCTCTCTCTCTCTCTCTCTCTCATTCAGATCAGAAGCTCAGCTCCAACATCGAACTGTTCCATTTATACACTTATTTTCACATAGCTATGACAAGTTAAACATGGACGGTTGCTGCACTGTATTAAATCTTTAATCATGATGAAACCGTATATTAAAAGCTAACATAAGCAGTAGCATAATAACAGCGTCTCTAAAAGTATGAGACAACAACAAACAAAAAACATAGGCCTACCATTAAAAGCCATGCTCTGTGTGATCCTCTTCACTAATATCCTCTGCGTCTCAATCGGGCTCAAATTGATAAACAATAGAGTCTGGGAATGTGTCGTCACAGCGGGAATGCATTCTGGGAATTTAGGTCACGGGAGCTACAGCGGAGACTGAGTGGTAGTGAATGTAGACATTTTATATTATTTAATGTTTATATTATTCTACTTAAGATCAAGTTGAAGTGGTATCATCAGTATTGATTACTGTATCATCAATTGCCACATCCCTTTGCACGGCCGGTGTGAAAAACGTGCTTTCTCCTCGTTAGAATGCTGAAAAAGCCGAGGTTTTACATTGATGATAAGGGCTATGGCAATTGATCATTCCATAAAATAAAATGTGGCTTTATAATTCATCTCTATAGATTTAATATATTATAGATACAGTGATTTGCATTAAACTGTAAGCCCTCACACCACAAATAGAAGGAAATGTTATTTGTGGCAGCTCGTTAATACCCGGCCACTTTTTGTACAGATTAAGTGTCGTTCATTCATTTATTTGATCGCATTGTTCGGCATCGCTAGTACACTCTCAGAAATAAAGGTACAAAAGCTGTCACTGGGGCGGTATCTTTTCAAAAGGTACATGTTTGTACCTAAAGGGTCCATTTTGGTACTTTAAAGGTACATACTGTATTAGTACTTAAAGTGTATGTATTTGAATCTAATAGACACAAAAGTGTACCTTTTGAAAAGGTACTGCCCCAGTGACAGCTTTTGTACCTTTATTTCTGAGAGTGTAGGAATCTTCAACTTGGTTCGGTCAAGTCAGTGTATTTATTTGCATAGCATCCACAATAAACATCGTTTCAAAGCAGCTTCAAGTTCTGTTACCTCTATAATGGCTTAACTCTTAACACTGAGCAGTTTTACCGGGCAATATGACGATATAACAATGATCCACTGTTTGAGATCTAGCTATAGTGTATTCTCCCCTTACAAAATTAGCCATGGTTTTGCTACTCTAACCATAGTTTATCCATGGTATTTAATAAGATTGTGGTTATACGAATGGTAATACATACACCAAAAGCACGGTCGCTACACGTTTACTATAGTAAAACCATGGTAAATTGTCATAAGTGTTTTAGCAGTTAGCATATATCAGTACCACTGTAGTGAAGGAGACTGAATAGTAATGAATATTTGCAGCCTCAGACAAACAACAGAGCGAATATTTTTTTTTATATTATTTATTTAAAGAGATTTACATATTAGTCCGATTTATTCTAAGCATATGTAAGATGTTTTTCAAAAAAAAAATTATGTAAAACAGTCAGCTTTTTCTGTGGTGATTTGCATTTGTTTACGCTGTGTGCTCCTGAGCGTGACCTAAAACATGGCGGAATCCGACGCGGCGTGACGTAGGTTCCCATGCTCTATAGACGACACCATTGTTTTACAATACAACCAGAACACACGCCGCTGAGCTGAGGGTTGGGATGTTTAGACGCACACTAGAGGCGGTTTAGCCAATCACAACACACTGGGCCAGCTAACCAATTAGAGCCCATCATGTATTTTTGTTAAAAACAAAATCAGCTGTTGTTGTCCTGCAGTGCAGTTGCATTTGCAAAGAGAGAACTGGTTTATATTATGATACAAAGGTTCACCGACTGAAGTGCCGATCACCTATTGATTATTCAGTCAAACTGTTTACAGCATGAACAAATTTACAATATTCTCACATTTTAAAGAGACATGATTTTATGAAAGTACTGTTTTTGGACATGACACGAGAAAAGAGGAGAGGAAGATTTGAATGTCTTGTCATATTCTGATCTAATCAGCTTAGTATGAATGTTATTTCCAGTTGAGATCTGCTCTGGCTGATAGAGGAATCACAGACGTGACACTGAAGTGGTCACAAACCCCTAAACAGGAAGTGATGCGGAAAGTGAACGCTGACAAAAGTGAGTGTGTTCTCACAACTGTACAATAACTTATGACATATGCTGCACAAATGGGAATGATTATACAATTATGATATGTAATAGCAAAAATGTTTCATTTACAGGTCGCTGTGATACAAGACGATAATTCCCAGGAAATCAACAGTGTGTCTGACTCACTAAATTCACATTCATTCAATTTCTTCATAATTTATGAAAGCTTGTTTCCACCACTGAATAGAAAATAAAAGGTAATTGTGACATTTTATCTCACAATTCTGACATAAAGTCCATTCTGAGGGGCAAAAAAGAGAGACTATTTTCTTACAATTTTAAATTTATATCTCGCAATTACGACTTTATTACTCAGAATTATATCTTTATTTCACAGAATTGTGAGAGTAGTAACTGTGCTCGACAGCCAGACAACTTTTTTTGCGATTGGTGCGAGAGGGTTTTGGTTTGCAGAACTTCGCACACTAGATGAGAAACGGCATTATAATGCATTATAATTGTACCAAATCCTTGTTAATGTACTACAGTCTAGTGTAGTCCTAGTCTTTACATTTTAATATTAGAAACAGTACTAATAGCATTAGTTAGATGCCAGATATATTATGCATTTTTTAAGCTATGACTTTGGATAATTGATTTTTAGAATAGAGATCATGGTTCTCCCACGATTCAGAAAACAAAACATTAGACAACCAAACTAAATAATATGTAGGCTAATATTCTTGAGGTTCTGACAAAATGTTTTATTTAATGTTATAAATAAGTCTATTTAAAAATATGTATTAATTTAAATGAATTCATGATGTAAAAAATCATTTGAAATAAATGACTGAAGACTTCCTCCAGAGTTTTTGAACTAATCTCTTGAATGAATGATTCAGAAATCAAATACATTTGAACAATCACTGGTCACCACCTACTGGCATAATATAACATATACAGTCTTTATTTGAAGCTAACATTAGTTCCAAAGGTCAGTTCCTAATTTTATTTGTGGCTATATCTGGACTATAAACTTTTATCCTAATACTTTCATTATCATTTAATGTTTGCAACACAGAAATGTAGCCTACTGTGTAGACTGTTTGCGAAGCTGTTTCAACATAAAGCTTACATGATGAGCGCTGCTCTCTCTGGATCAGCGGCTGTGAAAAAGCAGGTTTAAATATTCCGATCCAATATGATTTCAAAGGTTCAATAGACATAGCGGAATCATCATCATTATGAAATAAGATCAAGTATGTTTGAATCAAGATTGCAATATTTTAATGATTGATTGTGCATACAGGTGCATCTCAATAAATTAGAATGTCGTGGAAAAGTTCATTTATTTCAGTAATTCAATTCAAATTGTGAAACTCGTGTATTAAATAAATTCAATGCACACAGACTGAAGTAGTTTAAGTCTTTGGTTCTTTTAATTGTGATGATTTTGGCTCACATTTAACAAAAACCCACCAATTCACTATCTCAACCAATTAGAATACTTCATAAGACCAATAAAAAAAAACATTTTTAGTGAATTGTTGGCCTTCTGGAAAGTATGTTAATTTACTGTATATGTACTCAATACTTGGTAGGGGCTCCTTTTGCTTTAATTACTGCCTCAATTCAGCGTGGCATGGAGGTGATCAGTTTGTGGCACTGCTGAGGTGGTATGGAAGCCCAGGTTTCTTTGACAGTGGCCTTCAGCTCATCTGCATTTTTTGGACTCTTGTTTCTCATTTTCCTCTTGACAATACCCCATTGATTTTGCTTGACAATCCTCATAAGGCTGCGGTTCTCTCAGTTGGTTGTGCATCTTTTTCTTCCACACTTTTTCCTTCCACTCAACTTTCTGTTAACATGCTTGGATACAGCACTCTGTGAACAGCCAGCTTCTTTGGCAATGAATGTTTGTGGCTTACCCTCCTTGTGAAGGGTGTCAATGATTGTCTTCTGGACAACTGTCAGATCAGCAGTCTTCCCCATGATTGTGTAGCCTAGTGAACCAAAGTGAGAGACCATTTTGAAGGCTCAGGAAACCTTTGCAGGTGTTTTGAGTTGATTAGCTGATTGGCATGTCACCATATTCTAATTTGTTCAGATAGTGAATTGGTGGGTTTTTGTTAAATGTGAGCCAAAATCATCACAATGAAAAGAACCAAAGACTTAAACTACTTCAGTCTGTGTGCATTGAATTTATTTAATACACGAGTTTCACAATTTGAGTTGAATTACTAAAAGAAATGAACTTTTCCACGACATTCTAATTTATTGAGATGCACCTGTACATATGAGCCTATAGCATATGCATTTATAGCATATGTTGCCTCAAAAGCAACCTGGGCCTGGGCCATTTATCTTTAATGTGATCACAGTTTAAGAAAAACATTGTAAGCTACTAATTATTTCATTATTTTATTTAATTTCCAATTATTCAAACAGAATTGAACTGCAGGTTTCGTCTGGTCAGAGGAGAACTGGCCCCCCGACTGAGCCTGGTTTCTCCCAAGGTTTTTTTCTCCATTCTGTCACAGAGGGAGTTTTGGTTCCTTGCCGCTGTCGCCTCTGGCTTGCTTAGTTGGGGACACTTAATTTCTAGCGATTATCGTAGATTTGGTTGCACAGATACTATTTAAACTAAACTGAGCTAGACAATGACAAAATTCCAGAATAGTGTCAAAACACTATATAGTGTCAGTAATGTATAATGATAAGATTAAACACTCAATTTTCAGTTAATGGCATTTCATTATTGAATTCGGAGATGTCATTTTTTAGCTCAGTTTAGTTTAAATAATTTCTAGTGATTGTCAATTTGATTTCACAGATACCAAGTGTCCCCAACTGAGCAAGCCAGAGGCGATAGCGGCAAGGAACCAAAACTCCCTCTGTGACAGAATGGAGAAAAAAAAACCTTGGGAGAAACCAGGCTCAGTTGGGGGCCATTTCTCCTCTGGCCAGACGAAACTATTATATTTTTAGTTATTTTGTTTTATTTTAGTTTTATTGTATTTTTAGTCAAGGTCTTCACTGGGGATATGTCCCCGGGGCTCATCCAGATGTCCTGGCCTCCGCCGACGATCAGGGCCACAGACATCATCTCCCGGTGCCGATCCACCATCTGATCCAGACATGGACTGAGAAATAGAATAAGAAAGAAACAGACAAATATTAGTGTAGATGCCATTCTTCTTACGATGTAACGAGTACATCGTGTGTTACGGGGAGTGTTCCCGGTTCCGGTTGATCTAATTAATGCAGCCTAACAATCCTTTAACGGATTTGAATAATAGAAGCGTATTAGTGTGTTATGTGTAAGCCAGGTTAGAGAAATGTGTCTGTAATCTAGATTTAAACTGACAGAGTGTGTCTGCCTCCCGAACAGTATTAGGTAGCTTGTTCAAGAGTTTGGGTGCTAAATAGGAAAAGGATCTGCCGCCCGCAGTCGATTTTGATATTCTAGGTATTATCAAACGGCCAGAGTTTTGAGAACGCAGCGGACATGGAGGACTATAATGTGATAAGAGCTCTCTCAAGTACTGAGGAGCTAAACCATTCAGGGCTTTATAATTAACAAGATTTTAAAATCTATCCGATGTTTGAAAGGGAGCCAGTGCAGTGTTGACAGAACCGGGCTAATATGGTCATACTTCCTGGTTCTAGTAAGGACTCTAATGTAATAGTAAAGTCTAACCTTTACTACATTTACATGGACATCAGTAATCTAATTATTTACCTTATTCTGAATAAGACAATATTATGATTAAGGTGTTTACATGAGAATAATCCTTTCATGTTCCCGATTTACATGTTATAGTACATAGATCGATTAATGGCATGCGTCATTACGTCACCACGCAATGCCATCCGACGTCTCCTCCAGAATTTCACGTATAAACATAGTTCGTCTTCTTGATGATGCCATATACAGTTTTGGGTGTTTCATTTTTAATTTTATGAATGCTTCAAGTGCAGTTAATTATTTGTACGTGCATACAGGCGACGGCCGTGTTGAAGCTCTTTTATTTGCTGTCAAACGGTTGACCGCTGCTGTGTGTATCCTGTCGCAAAGTGCAGCGAAAAGTCCTACACGGCGGTAATAGTTTGATTAAGGCGTTTACAATGTCTGTACTGCACTTCAATAATGTGACTAAAATAGGAGTACTCCACGTCTTAATTTCGATTTGTGTTTACTTCGATTATGACTTTAGCCGGATTAAGGTAATCAAAAATCTCTGATTACATGGTAGACTCTTAATCAGAGTATTGTCTTAATCATATTAAAATCGGAGTATTGATGTCCATGTAAATGTACTGCTTGAGGTCATAAACGCATGAATTTGCATTTCTGCAATTGACGTTGAGAGCATAGGTCGCAATTTAGATATGTTTTTGAGATGGAAAAAACGCAGTTTTACAGATGCTAGAAACATGGCTTTCAAATGAAAGATTGCTATCAAACAGCACACCTAGGTTCCTAACTGATGAAGAAGAATTGACAGAGCAGCCGTCAAGTGTTAGATAGTGTTCTAGGTTATTACATGTGGTTTTTTTAGGTCCGATAATTAACGCCTCTGTTTTTTTAGAATTTAGCAGTAAGAAATTACTCGTCATCCAGTTTTTTTTATGTCAACTATGCATTCCGTTAGTTTCTCAATTTGGTGTGTTTCACTGGGCCGTGAAGAAATATAGAGCTGAGTACCATCAGCATAACAGTGAAAGCTAACACTATGTCTCCTGATAATATCTCCCAAGGGTAACATGTAAAGCATGAAAAGTAACGGCCCTAGTACTGAGCCTTGAGGTACTCCATACTGCACTTGTGATCGATATGATACCTCTTCATTCACTGCTACGAACTGATGGCGGTCAGATAAGTATGATTTGAACCATGCTAAGGCACTTCCACTAATGCCAAAAAAGTTTTTCTAGTCTATTCAAAAGAATGTTGTGTTCGATAGTGTCGAACGCAGCACTAAGATCCAGTAGAACTAATAAAGAGATACAACCACGATCAGATGATAGAAGCAGGTCATTTGTAACTCTAATGAGAGCAGTCTCAGTACTATGATACGGTCTAAATCCTGACTGGAATTCCTCACAGATACCATTTTTCTCTAAGAAGGAATATAATTGTGAGGATACTACCTTTTCTAGTATCTTTGACAGAAAAGGGAGATTTGAGATCGGTCTGTAATTAACTAGATCGTTGGGGTCAAGTTGTGTTTTTTTAATGAGAGGCTTAATAAGAGCCAATTTGAAGGTTTTGGGAACATATCCTAATGACAATGATGAATTAATAATAGCCAAGAGGATCTTTGACTTCTGGAAGCAGCTCTTTTAGTAGTTTACATGGAATAGGGTCTAACATACATGTTGTTGGTTTAGATGATTTAACAAGTTTAAACAATTCTTCCTCTCCTATAGTAGAGAATGAGTGGAATTGTTCCTCAGGGGATCTATAGTGCACTATCTGATGCGATACTGTAGCTGACGGCTGCAAGGATACAATTTTATCTCTGATAGTATCGATCTTGGAAGTAAAGTAGTTCATAAAGTCATTACTGCTGTGCTCTTGGAAAATGCCAACACCTGTTGATGCTTTATTTTTCGTTAATTTATGTTTGTTTTCTTCTAGAAGAGATGAAAAGTAATCAGATCTAACGGTTTTTAATGCCTTTCTGTAGGATAGGGTACTTTCCCACCAAGCTATACGAAATACTTCTAGTTTTGTTTTCCTCTAGCTGCGCTCCATTTTCCGGGCTGCCCTCTTTACGGTGCGAGTGTGCTCATTATACCACGGAGTCAGACTGTTTTCTTTGATCTTCCTTAACCCTCTGGGGTCGACAAACGTGTATACGCGTTTTGAGGCAGATTTTCCTGATAAGGCCGAAATGAGCTTGAATTACTCTGCCATTTTTGATCGTACAGATAAGAGCAATACACCATTCGAATCTGTAAGGGGTCTACTTTTATTTGTATACACTCATAATAACAACTAAACTTTGTGCTTTTGAAGAATAAAGAAAACAAACAGGGAGCGCTCTCTGTCTTCTCCGTCTCCGCGAACTGCTTTTTGAAACACGTCACTAAAATGAACTGTAACTCAGCAAATACTTCACACAGAGACATGAGTAATATATCTATAGAAAGCTTGAAATGTCTACTATTAAATGAAAAAAATTAAGTCGAAAACAAATAATCTGTTTTTATGTAATCCGTATGAAAGTAAGGAGTGGTCCGGTTTCTCCTGTATCGCCTCATTACAGCTAATGTGATCCCGCCCCCCACTGAGCGCGCTGTTCATATGTAAATGAACTGAGGTGAGCCAGGTCACGTACACGCCTCCGAGAAATGGCATAAAACGTCAAGCTTCATCATAGAATTACTTACTTTTTCTGCGCGTTGGGAAGATGGCACGCTACACGGGTGAAGACGCACTTCGGATGGTTCTGGACAGCGACGAAGAGTTTACTTTCTCCTCAGAGGAAGAACGCGACTCAGATGACGAACGTTTGCATTTTGAAGAGCGTCTGGACCCAGCGGAGGATATAATTCCTGACGAGTAAGTCTTTTTATTATTACCTTCATGATTTAAAATGTTGCTCAGCTATAGCCTATTTTATATCTAAATTTCCAAAGAGGCTATTGTCAGACTAAAATAAGCTATTCAGAGTAAAATTGGCTGAAATATGAAATATCTCCTTACAGGCCACTTATAGTTTTGAATGTTGTACAACGCGCATAACTATATATAATGATGATATATACAATAAAATATATGTAATGCTATACGCCAATATAAACATACATACAATAGACATCTCTTTCAAAAATTAACCATGGTTTTATGTATTTATTTTACATTTTGGATTGTTTAGACTATATTTTTCCAAATGGTGAAATTGTTCACCAACTAGCTTTTGTTCGCAAATATCTGATATGGTAAATGTTTTGAATGCGTTATACCCGGCCATTTGCGTTCTCGATTGTCCTAGGTGTAAATGTCACCGGTAAGTGGCCTGCAATCGATACGCGCATCCATTCTTATCAGTGATGCAATTTATTATCAGTTACGTATCTTCTGGTAATTGCTAACAACAGTTTCATTTTTCGTTTAGGACTGTGGCTGCATGACCGGCTTCTTGCACAAGAAAGGCACGCGAGTGTCGTTCAGTTTTGAGTTCGCTGGAAAATCACAATCAGTAAGTGCACAATATAGTGTATAGTTATATTATGACTATATGGTATTATTTGTGGTTGGGATAACACAATAAGTAAGTAATGTATAGTAAATGCTAGTGTTTTTGAACCATACTAAAGTAAAGTGTATTATACTGTATAATATAGTATTTATAGTATTTTTTACTATAGTATTTTCCCATGCGGGTATGGTAATATTATTTGTGGTTGATAGTGTTAAAATATAGTTTCTTTGTTATTGGCATTCTGTTTTCTCATGAAGTACGTATATACCATTGTACTGTGAAAAATAAATGCTAACAGTGGTTGACAACACTTTTTAGGACTTTGAATACACCACTCTTGCCTTCACCTGCATCTCGCACAGGAAGGAGGCAGGTATATTATTCAGTTTTCAATTCCATTCAGAATCTTATACATTAGGTGTACATTCACTATTTTACAGATGTTACAGATGTTAATTTGTTTTATTTACTGTATGGTAAAATGTGTGCTATGTGGAAATTGTGTTTTTTTCCCCTACAAATTAGTACTAGTATCAGTTAACATCCCAATAATGTTAATAATGTAGTCTCTTTGTGTAAACAGCATGCTTATTTTTTTTATTTATTTCAGGTGTGAGAATAACAGTGCAAAAGAACCTGTGGCAAAGAGAGCTAAACCAAATAAGCAGCCCACTCGGTCATGGAAAACAGAGACTGATGTCGACATGGCTCCACAGGCTCTGAGATTCCTGCCCGCACGGGAACCTGGACCACAGCTAAGACCATGTGATGCACACACTCCCATGAGTCTGTTCAAAATGTTATTTTCTGAAAATGCTGTGTCAACTCTGTGTCGAAACACCAATTCTCAGGCTGCCAGGGCACGTGCAAAGGGCCATAAATATAAATGGACAGACGTCAGCATCAGTGAGCTGTACTGCTACATTGGGCTACTCTTCTACATGGCCATGGTGAAGTTGAGGTCCATCAGAGATTACTGGCGGCAGGACAGTCTTTTCTCTGTTCCTTTTCCTGCCACAATCATGTCAAGGGACAGATACCGCACCATTTCATGGAATCTGCACATGAGTCACCCAGATGCAGACCAGGACAATGACAGAAAGAGGGGCACAGCTGAACACGACCGTCTTTTCAGGGTCAGACCCCTCATGGACACTATCCAGCATGCATGTAAGGCCATCTATCATCCAAGAAAAAATTTGGCAGTGGATGAAAGAATGGTGGCATGCAAAGCAAACACAGGAATGACTCAGTACATGAAAGCCAAGCCAACCAGGTGGGGCTTCAAGTTGTTTGTTCTTGCGGACTCATCAAATGGATATACTGTAGATTTTGCTGTGTACACAGGAAAGAACAACTTTCCCACAGGCCATGGACTGTCATATGATGCTGTGGCATCTCTGTTAGACCGTGCAGTTTTGGGCTCTGGGTACCATGTATACATGGATAAATTTTACACTAGTCCCAAGCTCCTAACAGACTTGTTTGCTTTGAAGTTTGGTGCATGTGGGACATACAGAGACAACAGGAAGGATTGCCCTCGGAATGCAGCTAACTCACTCACTAAAAAATCTGTGAGGGGCTCCATCAGGTGGATTCGAGACAAACATCTTGTGTTTGTGAAATGGATGGACACACGAGAGGTGTCTGTCTGTTCCACCATCCATGCTGCTTATACAGGAGACACTGTGCAGAGGAGGGTGAAAATACAAAATGGATTGAGGACAAAGAGTTTTCCATGTCCTGCTCCTGTGACTGCCTACAACCAGCACATGGGGGGCGTTGATCTGTCTGATCAGCTGTTACAGTACTACAGTACACAGCACAAAACAATGAAGTGGTACAGAAAGCTATTTCTACACTTCTTGGACATTGCTTCCACCAATGCTTTTATTGTACACAAAGAGATTTATGGCACCATGACCCACAAGGAGTTTATGGAAGAACTAATTGCAGAGCTCTGTGGTGTGTCACAGAAAATAACACCAAAACGGACCAGTGTTGACCATGTGCCTGTTCCAGGAGCTGAGCAGGCCTCAGATGCCACTGCTGGTCGCCGTACATGTGTGCTTTGCAAAGCAAAGCATGATAAGAGGCAGGACACTCCTTGGAAATGCCAGGCATGTGATGTTCACTTGTGTGTTCAGCTGAAAAGGAACTGTTTCCTAGAGTGGCACAAAGATGTCTAACTGTTCAATTCTGTGTACTATGTGAGAGAGTAGGTTATACATAGGGTGTAAGAGTGGGCTTCTTCAAACCTTACACCCTTTTTATCTTGCACTCTTCCTGTTTACACTTCGTTTGTCTGTTTTTGCCATGAATGTTTCTTCTGTACCAATATATGTTTCATGTGTAAATTCATAAGCAAACACTTTGGAAATGCCTGTGGAAAAGGCATGTGATATTCATTTATATATTTCAACATTTATATATATATATATATATATATATATCCAAAGTTATACATTTATTATAGTCACCATGTTTGCACTTTCTTTGTCAAATCATTGTGGTAATCACATCCATTTTTTTCTTTCTCATGCAGTTTCTGCTGTCTCCCGTTGTCCTGCATTCGAGTTTCCTGCCACTGTTTTGAATATTTTGGATATTGCAACCAGGACGTCTTGACTCTGTGTTTTATTTGTTTGTTTCTTCCTAATAAACTGTTTAAAAGCACTCGCAAGTGTATCTCAATTTATTTTGTGTGATAGTTAAATATATTCTAAATAAACTACAAACAAAAAAAACATAAATTTATTTTGTCCTCATTCTTTCTTGTAACTCTTTTCTCTCAGTCACAAACCTGCCTGAATGGCTCATTATGCAGCTCATTATGCGGGCCTTTGTCTTCTCAGGTGTTAATGTGAAGGGTGACGCCCTCTCGCATAGACCCTTTTTACTCAGAAAGTGACTTAGAAACTTTAAATCAATATATTGTTTTCTGTGAGCAAGTAAAAAAGATGATTTACATATCATTTTGAAGCAAAAACTCTAGGCTACAAGATCCAGTTCTCAAAAGTCTTGTGAACAAATGTTTTGTATGTGTTTTATGGCCTTATTTCAGTGACTTCAAAATTTTTGTTTTTCACTAACCACGCATAAACGTTTCTTTCTCAAAAACTAAATCATGTACATAAATTCTGCTAACATATTATTGTAGCCCAGTTTGTGCTGTTTTCAGTGATATAAGACTTTAGCCATTTATATGTGTATAAGCAACTGAAAAAAGCACAAATGTAAGGGCATGTCAAAACTTCTCCAGGCCCCCAAAACACCCTCAGACTCCAGAGGGTTAAGCGTAAATGAGCAGCTGTATCTAAAATGCTAGAAAAGAGAGATTCCATAGTTTCGGTTACATCATCAAGTTTTTCTGCGCTGTTGGATATGCTGAGCAATTGAGATAAATCAGGAAGATTACTTACGAAGCAGTCTTTTGTGGTAGAAGTGATGGTTCTCCCCATACTTGTAACAAGGAGTAGAATTTACAGTTTTAGCTATATGGAGTTTACACAAGACTAGATAATGATCTGAGATATCATCGCTTTGCTGCAGAATTTCAACACCACTAACATTAATTCCATGTGACAGTATTAAATCTAGAGTATGATTTCGACATTGAGTAGGCCATGAAATGTGTTGTCTAACCCCAATAGAGTTCAGAATGTCTATGAATGCTGATCCTAATGCATCTTTTTCATTATCGACATGGATATTAAAATCGCCAACAATTAAGACTTTATCTGCAGCCAGTACTAACTCAGATAGAAAATCAGCAAATTCTTTAATAAAGTCTGTATGGTGGCCTGTATACAGTAGCCAGTACAAATGTCACAAGGTGATGGACGAAGAGGAACTATTATCCCGGGAAATGTTTCCGGGTGGGGGCAGTTATAGTGGGACACTGGGCCGGTTCCGGTTTTTCCCCCATGTTTTGTGTCCGGGCACGGTTATTAAACGAAGAGATGAGCGTCAGCTGTGCGAGAGAGGAAAGTCAACTGTGATTGGGACACGTATCCATGATGTGGCATTATAAAAAGGGCATTCCGGCGTGAAGAGAAAAAAGACGGAGCGGGAAGGATTAACGCGGCGGGAAGGCAGAACTTTATTCTCGGCTTCTCGGGGAACTAGAAGAATGGATCTATGAAGTGAAAGTGATAAGGATTGAAGAGTGGCTGAGCATCCACATCATCTATGCAGCATAGACTCCTTATAACGTTGGATATTTGGACTTCTTAATGGGAGAGGACGCCGGCTGGGACCGCGAGTGGGAGCCTTATTCACTGTGAGTTTGTTGTGGATTGCAGTGCTTTGGTGTGAAGTGAACACGTGTGCCTTTTGAAGTGATATACTGCATGCACAAGTGTGGGTGTAGGATTCTGCTTCCACCCGTTGGCCCAGTGGAGAGAAGCCGCTGTGAGTAGATCCCCTACCATTGTCTGTTCCATCATTTGCTGTCTGTTCTGAAGAGAAGCCGCTGTATGAAAATCTCTTACCACAGTCTGTTCCATTGTCTGCCGCCGTCTGTTCTGAAGAGAAGCCGCTGTATGAAAATCTCTTACCACAGTCTGTTCCATTGTCTGCCGCTGTTTGTTCCGAAGAGGAGCCGCTCTGCTGTCTGCTCTGGAGATAAACCTCTGCGTGAAAGTTTCTTATTACAGCCAGGTCTATCGGTTGCCTGCTCTGAAGAGAAGCCACTGGGTGGAGGTCCTTTTACCACTGTCTGTACGATCACCTGCCGTGTCTGTTCGAGGGAGAACTGTTGGATGTTCGACTCCTATTATCGTCTGTAAGGATAAGTATCCTTCACTGTCCCGAAGAGGAATTACTAGATCTCCCCCCATCGACTGTTCCGGAAAGGAACTGCAGAATAGAGATCTCGTAGCATTATCTGTTTGTTCCCTTATCGTCGACTGTTTTGAGAGACCTATTGAGGGATCCCTCCCTTACCATCGCCTAAAAGGCTACTTACCTGTCCCGTCCGAAGAGGAACGATTGAGCTGACCTTCCGTTCTGTTATCTGCTGGGTTGCGCCTGTTGCACCAAGGGCCTCCACCGCTGCTGGACAGAAGAGAACGGAGTTGGAACTCCTTCACTACGAATTTTAGCAATTAGGATTTTAATTTAATAAAACTGAACTTTTATTACTTACCTTGTTTCCCGTCTGTGGTGTCTCTGGGTAACTCCTCGAGGTGGTACATTCAATAGGGGCTCGTTTCGGCCTGTGACACAAACATCACAGGAGATTTATCACTAACACGTGTTTCTCTAGATAATGTTATACGCAGCACCATAACTTCAAACGAGTTATACTTAAAGCCTGCCCTCTGAGAAATACTGAGAATATTGCTATAAATTGTAGCAACACCTCCCCCTTTACCTTTTGGACGTGGCTCATTTTTATAGCCGTAATCTGGTTCTGGGGTGGCAGACATGGCGTGAAGTGGCTCTGGAAGGTCAGACAAGTCATGGCGTGGCTCTGGCAGATCAGCTGAGACGTGATGAGACTCTGGCAGATCAGCTGAGACGTCACTGGACTCATGACGATCGACTGTGACTGGGCTTGATTCATAACGATCAACTGTGACTTGGCTTGATTCATGACGATCAACTGTGACTTGGCTGGATTCATGAAGATCAACTGTGACTTGGCTGGATTCATGAAGATCAGAGATAACGTGACTTGACTCAGGATTAGCAGCTGTGACATAACGGGGCGTTGTGTCCGCTATTTTGTGAGCGCGCTCTGGTGCAGCCACTATTTCAGTCAAAGACGCGGTGTCGCGTTCCTCTTCCGCGAAACCCACAGTAAACAAAGAGTCAGAACACAGCAAAGCATAGTCCATAAAGTCCTTTAAACTACAATTAAACTCTTAATTACCTTCAGGTAACCATGACTTAATGGGCTCACTTAATCCGAAACGAAAAATGTCTTTTAATACGACCTCATCAAAAGGTAACCTATAGGATAACTTACAGAACTGAGTGACTTACTCCTCAATAGATGAACTCCCTTGTCGCAGGTCGAGCAGCTGATCGATTGAGTTCATACCTGGCCAGGGTTCTTTAGAAAAGCCGCTGGATCCTCATGTGGCCGAGTATTCTGTAACAGGGCAGACAAGACGTGAGACGTGCGGATCCATGTGCAAGCTTTTATTATAAAACATGGTCATAACACAGGCAGGGTCGAACAACACCAAACAAGTATGGCATGGGCAAGACACAAGAGTAATCCTAGGAAAAGCGTGGGTCTTTGATCTGCAAACAACATACAGAGGGCTTGACAAGAGGGGTAGTCTGATAACGTGAGCAATAATCCAGACGAGGAACAAACAGAGTCTGAGCGGTGAAGCAAAGGTTAATCCAAGGATCACAGGCAGGAATCATGAAACAAGACAACGTGAAATGACAAGACTAAACTAGAACTAGAAACTAGACTCCGTAAAGCAGCTATCACTTGGAGAATGATAAATGCAGAACAATACTAGAGACTAAAAAGAAAATAAACACAGACTGGCTTGGTAAAGTAGCTACCACTTGGAGAGTGATAAACGCTACCAGTGGTTCTCAATTCCAGTCCTGGGGGCCCCCTGCTCTGCACATTTTGCATGTCTCCCTTACTTAACACACCTGATTGAGATCATCAGCTCGTTAGGAGAGAGATCCATGAACTGAACTAACGAGCTGATGATCTCAATGGAGACATGCAAAATGTGCAGAGCAGGGGGCCCCCAGGACTGGAATTGAGAACCACTGCGCTAGACAATACTCGGCAACTAGATCAGGGGCCTGTTCCATAAAACAAGTTTACCAAATAAACCAGGCTTATTTCAGTAATTCTGACTTCTATTCACTTGATTTGGTTTCTGAAAGCAAAATTACCATAGTTCAAGCTCAGTCACTGTGGCAACTTATGCTGGCAAACTAACCTGGTCAGGAGCAGGCTAACTGTCAGGCTAAGCTGAGCTCCTCTAACACTGACCAATAGGAATGCACATACAATTAGTTGACTTTATTATTAGGCCAAAAATAAAAGTAGCCTATACAGAAAATACACCTTAAATAATCAAATAAATAAAAAATAGGCTACAACCAACAGTATTTAATGTATTGTGCACAAAATAGGCTAATGACATTTTAACATAGTTGCTACTTGCACATTTAGTTGATCAGCAGTTTCTAGCCATGCAGCCTTTCTCTCTGAATTTATGACTGCTGTACCTTTTATGGTTATTAGAACATTAAACCGTTGCAATCTAAAATGGCTCTTTAAAGCATTGAAAACACTAAATCAAAAGTTAAAATCACTGAATTAAAAATTAAAATAAATAATACAAATCAGACTACATTTTAACTGATAAGAGGAACACACATTTAACTCATTTGAGCTAGTATGGCTGTATTAGCCAGCTTACATTTGATTTACAGTTACTGCTATCATAAAAATACACTAAGTAGTAGGATTAAAATTATATGCGTCACATTTAATGTCCAACAACAAATATTTTAGCAGAATGTATATTGTATTCGGAATTCTTGCGCTATTATTCTATTCTGCTCCGTCTGTGTAGCGCGCATGCGTGCAGCAGCACTCGTTCACTCACGTAAGCCTCGCCCACTCCTGACAGCAAAATGGATATATTTGAATGACTTTCTAACATTTACAGATGAAAAATATACCTGTGACGTGTCAGTTATACACTGAGGAAAACATAACGTCTCAAATGCATTAAACAACACAAATATTTGCTGTTTGCCATGGTGGATCGATTTGATCCATGATCGACATTAAGGGCATCCTGACTCACTGAACCTGGCTCGAATTAGTGAGATTGCGTGAACTTCAATTGTCGTTTATGAAACCGCTTTAGTCCCGATTGATTTGTTAGGTTATTTCAAGTCAGGTTTTGGACTTTAATCCCAGCTTTTCTTAGCGTCTTTGATGGAACAGCCCCCAGGATCTGAATGTGTTTTATATGGTGTGTGTGATTGGTGACAGCTGTGTGATCAGTGCAATGGATGATGGGAAATGCAGTCCAGTGTGACATGCAACAGTCTGTGTGGTGCGAGAGTCAATATGAAGGAAGGGCGATCTCTGATGGCGAGAGGACGGAAGACCATGAACCAGAATTGTGACAGAAGCGGTCTACACTGTCAAATGAATCTCTTACTTACATCATACGTACATCTGCACATTGTTGTTTATGATGAGAGAATTCGCGAGAGTGCAGAATTCAGTCAGTAGGTGCGTTTACATGTACACTTTTTTGTCATTCCGATTAAAATCATTCCCGATTGAAAGATTCGATGAACTGTTTACATGAGACGTTATCTAATCCGATATGGTGTTTACATGTGCCTGTGCTTTTGATTTTAGGATATGCTAATAGCCTACAGTGACAACAAAAACAAGTCACCAGAGGAAAAAACGCCCATATTTACGTTAATATTTTTAATATCTGTTTGCACTTGCTTAGGGTTAATATTTGAATCCCGAGCGCTCAGTCATATGGCCAGAACGCGATCATAGAAATCATATGCCCCTCTGTAATGCAGCTCTGAGATTAATTGTACTCTGATACTACAAAGTTGTACTGTACTTAAATGGAACAAATACACGATTTCTTACCAAGAGTTGCTGAACAATGAATCAAAGGAGCATTGCTTTATCACAGTCGTGTTTCGTACAACATTCATGGCGTGAGCACGTATAAATTCAAGCAGATCGGAAATTATGAATCTGTCATCTATACAAATACAAATGACAAAGGCAACTTTTGGTCAAGTTGTTTATTTTCATTGAGCTACTTTCACTATCATCACTGTGTTGTTTCTAAGCTGAAAAGCAGAAAATTGCGCTTCATTTCAGATCCGTTTTTCACTCCGGACATGAGAGCAGTCCGTCACACAGCAAGTGTTCTCCTTTCTAATGTGTTTTTAACTGTATAATTGAAATTTTAACTTTATACCTCCACTATTACCCAGTCTCCACTGTAGTGTCGGTGTCCCCAAATCACAGAATGTACCGTTGCCGACTTCACGTTCACGTTCTGACGACCCGACCTCTGGACGTGATGACGTAGACGCAAAGTAATCGGTTTAAAGTGTTTACATGGCAGGATTTTAATTTTGTTCGGTTTATAGAAAGGTTTATCCCACCCCTCTCAACCCGATTACAATTTCATTTTCATTTGGGCATTTTTATTCCGATTGAGGTGTTTATATGGAGCATTTTCATTCGGATTGGACTTTTAAACCGATTACAATGCTCCATGTAAACGCACCTAGTGAGTACGCACACTGAACAAAAGCAATGACTCTTCTGAACACTTCTGATTGACTATTGCATTAATAAACTCAACCGAATCGTGTGTGATTGGTTAAAATGTACAACGCTGTAAAAGGTGTAAAAAAAAAAAAAAAAAAATCCGATATGATCAGATCTAAATGTAATGCTACAATCAACACTTTTAATTTCATTTTTACTTTATTCGTAAATAAAGCCCCCGTTAATTTCAGACCCTTTTCCAGGGGAAGGCTATGAGATGCGTTCGGCCAGATCTCTGAAAAGAGAGAACTGACACAAAAGAATGATTAAAATCACAAATGATTGACATTGCTGGTTCATTTGACAGAAATACGGGACACAAATAATAATTGCTGAAATATTCGTGGGGAAAATGTTTCTCAGGTCAGTCAGAGCACTCATGGTACGCACAATGCATACAGCCGTACACCTCCAGTCGCCATTGCACGCACACACACGTTTCTGTGAATTGTGGGGTCTTTCCATAGACTTCTATTACTTTTATATATTATAAGTAACGGGCTGAAGAATCACACGACAAGGAGATTACAATAAAGGCCCTGAAGGGTGCGTTTATTGGAGATATACTGTGTGCCAATGTGTCTTGGTGAGGTGAGATCGTGCTCCGGGATCCGCTTCCACGTTCAATCCATGTGTCCAGGTGCTGAGTGTCCGTGCTGTGCTCAAGCGTCGTGGCTGGCCAGTCACACACTGTTCTCTGGAATATAAACAGAGGATACATTAGCGTGAAGTCTTCTGGAGACACGTCTCACCAGTGTGTGTGACTCAGCGGCTTTTGTAGCTGTCTCTTGATGAGGCTCAGCTGTGACCGGCCAGCCCGTGTAGGTGTTCCTCCTCTGTTTCCAGGGCGACACTGATGAGTGCTCGGGACACGCGTCACATATATTATATTATATTTATATTTAGTCATTTAGCAGACGCTTTTATCCAAAGCGACTTACAAATGAGGACAACAGAAGCAATCAATTGTAGTATAAAAACAACTAAAACAGATCCAAAATTAAAAGCTAAAACTTTATAAATACTATATATACACACACATTTATAAAAATGACAAATGCATACAACAAAATTTCTAAACTTATCATTTAAATGAAAACTAAAAATAAAGCTAAAAACAATGCAAAATTTTTAAGAACAAAAAGTATAAGAGTATAATAATGATTCTAACATAACACTAAGCCAAACATCAAAAAACAACTACACATGTGTATGTACAACCACACACACATACAGTACATATATATATACATACTGTAGAACCTTAATGAACAGACACCAAAATGATTGCAGGACAGCACATTCCTTAGCAGAATCTAAGGAGCTTTCCCTTGGTCACGCCAAGTCGTAAAATTGACAAATGACCAACACAACGCCCAATTGTCTGACTAGCTTCTTGCCATGCGCCCCTTATCATCTCATGAGATCCATAAAACAATGGTAAAACTGATAAAGGAGGACCGCGACATCTGGACGGATTTAAAACGGACTTTCGGTGTTGTTAATGACGAACTTCGGCATAAATAACAAATCTAAAGAACAGAGAACTGCTTATCTGGAGAGGTTCCAGAAACAGATGGCTCGGGATACCCGCAAACCTTTTACGCATAAACTATCAATCGGATAAACACAAACGATTGACTTATAGCTCCGACCTGAGCTAAGAAAATCACCAGAGCTACACAACGTGACACTCCTCATGACCCCCTTGGACATCTCCCCTTTCTTTACTGCATTCCAAAGGAAATGTGTGTCCTTTTTCTCTCCTTGTGCAAAGAACACCTGAACTCTTATGGACTTTGCCAAAAGGACAATCAGTAATGACTGCTGCTATTAAAGCAATATACTCAAGAGACAATATATATATTAATGTTGTATTTTATGTCTTTTATAAGCTTGCTGTGGTTATTAGGATTTAGGATATTTTAATCTATGCCTTAACCCATTTAGTAGATAAAATTAGAGTATGTATTCGGTATGACAAATACATTATGTTTGATATTGAATTAACGCTCGTTTTGATAGCGATGATGTGGCGTGGACGAATGTTGACTTTTAGCATCATAAGGCATGATTATAACACTTTATAGAAATCTGCTAGGATATTTCCTCCATGTGACATATTTATTAGCAGATAATATATGCACGGAAAGAGGTCGTACATCTTTATATACCTGTTTCATAAGACACATACACTGGTTTGAGTGTGTATGTAAATGTCTCATTGTGTGAACCCTTTTATATATATATATATATATAAGTCTTTATACAAATACGGTTGAGAAAAGCCTTTTCTATCTGATTGGCTGTAAAAGATATGGTTCCGCCTCCCATACTGGAAGGAGGATTCTTATTGGACTATGAGTGGAAAAGGAAAGAGAGCTGTGAGGCAGAGTGATCGAGATTGAGGTCTCTGCAGAGCAAAATTGGGTGTTTCTGAATTGCTGGGCGTTTTCAAACTGCTGGGTGTTTCTAAATCATGCAATCAAAATGATCCCCTTGACCTAACCCCACCCCTAAACCTACCGTCACCATGACTTCAGCCAATCAGGTAACATGGTCGAAAAACGTCCCGATCTGGTAACTCCCATTACTTAGCTGCAGAGACCTATACTTGGAGTGATCGTTAGTTTTTTTTTTTCTCTAGTAAAACCCACGGGAAAAGGGGTTGTTTTATTGTGCTTTGTGAGTGTTTTCGTCAGGAATTGACTTTGAGTGTTTAAAAGTTTTTTTTTTTAAGTTTGAGTGAGTTTTTGGACATAGTGTCACGCGAGACTGTACTCGCTGTATTTGTTGATGTTTGAACAAAGTTCGTTACGGCGGTTAAACGGGAGAGACTCACTGAGCTAAGGACGAGGTGGGTCGATCTGTTTTTTTTGGGGGGGAGGACGGCATCGTTGGAGTAGAGACCCAGATAGCGCTCTGATCCGCTCGCGATCGAGAGTTCCTCTGGATTGGAAGCATGTCTGATGGAGTGAGAACCAGAGCGGACAGTAACGATTGTTTGAGATTGAGGTACTCTGTATTATTTTATTTTGCTCTATAGAGTGAAGGGGCCAGTGTTGTGTTTTGATTCGGCCACAACGCACACGAGCAACGATTCAGGCCTGCAACGGTAGGGTTGGGGTATGCGTGTGTGCGGGCCCACAAATTATTCAAATCGGCTTAAGTAAGCCATGTATTTGAATTGATTGCAGTTTTTAATCGTTATGTACATGGTCTGTGATCGACGTTTCATCATTTATATAGGCTGGTGATTTGTTTGTATCTGGTGTAATTCTTATACAGAATCCACACATTTAATGACAGTTGACTGATATTTGAAATAAGTCACACAGACATCTGAAGGTGAACAGTTTTATTTGGAGGTTTAATGGTTCATGTGACCCTGTCATAAACAGTGAACTATTGATATTTTATTCTATACATTTATTTACTTATTTGCCTATTTATATATTTATTGACTTATTAATATACTTCTCTATTTATTTATTTATTTATCTGTGTTAATAAATCACCTAAATTTCGTACTTACCACTGGGTGAGCTCTTTTACTGTATATTATTATAGTGTACACCTAATACAAAGGGTACTTAAATATACTTACCTGGAGTGTTGAGATCCTTTACTGTAGGTTCATTTAAATAATCCATCCCATCCTGTAACATGCAAATAAACCATAATTTAAATCATAAGAAAAGTTAATGCTAGAGGGGAAATATAAATTGAATATATTGTCGAGAGACTTGTTAACAGAACCCGGTGCTCCACCCAGTACTAAATGCGTAAGTAAAATTCTAAAGCGTTACCCAAATTGTTGCTAACTACATCTCCGTCCCATATCAAAGGCTGCATCCGAAGCCCATACAGAGCACTGTTGTTCAGCTGTCACTGAACACTGAGCTGAACAGTGCTCAATTTGTTTTTATTTATTCACAGTTTTATTTTTATTCTTACTTAACTGCCTAAAAACCAAGGTTGTAACCTTTCTAAATATGTTCACCATGGTCTCTAGACAATACACTATTAGAATATAAAATCACACGTTGGTAAGATATCAGTCAGCATTTGAACCGCTATGTGTGTGTGTTTGTGTGTATTTTTCATATGTATCATTACATTATTCAAGTCGGTTCAAATGCAGTACCTGCATTTAAAGTTGTAATCCAGCAATTAAGGACGCAGCAAACCAGTGTAATTTACCTGGCCACGGTCTGAGGTACATCACCCGGTGCCACCGGGGGTGAAACATTCCCACCATCTCCTTCATTACAATATAAAATAAGTATGAGAAATGCTGGCTCCATAAGTTTGTAAATGTCGAATCCTGTCAGGATGGCAGCTCTCCTCTCGCACCGTTTGCAGAGGCCATTTAGGGGATGTTCTCTGGACCTTTTTTTGTTAGCTGGGAAAGCGGGTGCGGCCATTTGTAATTTCAGTGTGTCTGGCTTCCAGCTAATTTTAGCTGCACTAAACAGCTCATTTTGCTGCTCGATATTGCAAACTGGTGTTTCTTACCATATTATTTAAATGTATTGCCTTAATTATAAACACACTGGTTTGTAGCGCAAAAAATTTGACCGTTTACTGCACTTTGTTTATCTTCTCATTATTTCCCGCACAGTCTCGAGCTTACTTCCTCGTTGAAAAATAAGATGGATAATGATGGTACACAAAATACACATTGAAATATGTGCCAATTCAAAGGAACAAATAAAACTCTCTTGGTCGCATCAGGTGCTTCGTTAAAATAATATTTAACAGCTGTTTTCTAATTTTGATGTACTTCTGAATATACTTAGTGAATTTTGTGAGATTTAAGCATTTCAACCAAAGTACAGCTCACAAAAGACGTGATCTTAATTTGCCGTTGACAGTGTGTATTACACAAAAATACTTAAATCTTATAAACTCATTTTGTATTTAAAATGTTTGACAAAAATTAACATTTTACTTATTTTATGTAGTGAATGAGAGTATGGTCTCTTTGGTTCCCAAAGAACCAAAACAGAACCGTTGTGTTCTCAGTGTGAAGAACATATTAATAATCTGAATGAACTTTTTCATCTGTAAAAAAAACCTTTTGTGGAATAAAAAGTTTCGCAAATAAGATAACTAAATTTTACAGACCTAGACTCAGAAACATACATAACAGACAGACTTACCTAGCAATTAAATATAATAACTTTGCTGTAAATGGTGGCATTTTATTGCATCATGAACATTATAATCACCTCAACTATGGAGGAAAATATCTGTGGTTTAAAAACAGCATTCGCGGCAAATTAATGTGACTCTGTGAAAGTCTGACCACTTTCTATGGTTTTTAAATAAAGTTACAGAAGTGATGTTGTGTTCACACAACCAAACAAATGTGCAAAGTCAATAAATGCACATGTGCTTCATTTAAGATCTAATGTGTAAAGACATGTTTGCTTTAGACAAATATTAAAGTTATATTCTCATGATTGCTGTGACATGCCTAGTAATCTTCCTCCTGAAGATGTGTGTCATTCATCAAAATGAATTCTATATAAGTTACAAACCATACACAACAAAATAACTAACCTACGATTGTGGACGAGAAGAGCAGAGTTTATTGATTTCTTTGAGTTTGTGTTTTTATTATCACACATACACTAAAAAATTAAATCTGAGCAGATTTTACTTGCCAGGATTTACTTTAGACAGAAATTGCTACATTTCACAAATAATTACCAAGAAACAGCAAGTAACACATTAAATGAAACATTAAGTTTTAAAGTAGAAATACTAAAGTAGTTTTTTTTTTTTTGTAAAACATACTCCAATAATTTTTCATTTAAAACTTTGAAAAATAATTTTACATTGACTCACTAAAACTGTTTTTCTTTTAGTTCTTTCATCGCTTCTTTTGAGCTCCCTCTGTAGGACAGATGTTGACCTGCAGGCGTCGTCTTGCTTTCCAGTTTACATTTATTTTGCATAGGTTTGTGTCTGTTGTTGCCATTTTTCAAACTACTGTTTTACAAACTTTCAACAATGCAAAAGCAGTATTCAAAATGTGGCTAAAAGGACACAGTCAGTATAAATGTGAGGATGATTAGGTAGGAAATGCTATTATGAACAATCATTTCATGTTTCTCCTGCAGTGCAAATTAGAAAAATCATTCTTCTGACACCACATCCTGTGAAAGACAATTTCACCAGAAAACATCATCCACGAGCTTAGCATCCTCTGTCAGCCCATTCCCTTCAGTATCTGCTCTACCTGAAGGACAAACAAACTTTTAATACTCAATAATACACTTAGGTAAGTTCATAATCACTGTTACATACTCAACTTACACACCTTTGCCAAAATCTCTCTCTTCACGCCAGGATCGTTCACATTTAGACTTGATTTCACCTCCACTATCTGTCTCTTTTCTCTGAAACACATGCACACACACGATGAATCGCTCAGGCTCATAATCAATAATAATATAATTTCAGTGTTTCAGTGAAAGTGACAAACAACTGTCAAAAATTAGTATTTTGTCTGCCATTTATCATTTCTTTCTGCATTTTGGAGCAATGTTAGATAGCCTCTTAAAAAAAACTAGGCCTATACTATATCATGTGAGTGAACATCCTCTATTAGTTATGACACAAAATAAACATGAACAAGCACTTCACATCTCCTGTAGGCCAACCGCTTAATTAATCAGTGTTTCAACCGCAGAAAGATGTCAGTAAAACTACTTATCAACAAAATGTTATGTAGCATTGTTTTTTTGTTTTGTTTTTTGCAGTTCCGCTAATAACTGAAATTACAAAATTAAACGATTTGACTTGTAATGTACCTGCTGCTAACAACTCACCGTAGCAGGTAAAAGCAAGTTCATCTGTACAACTCCAGTCGTTCCAATACCCATCAGGAGCCGTGTACACACAGTGCTGGATGCCACCATAATTGTTTGGTTGTCCAGAAAGCCACAGTCTGAACAGGGAATTGCTCCCATCGGAAAAGACCCATGGGGCCGGTTGCACCAGCTGGACGTACACCCGGTCGTAAGGCTAGGCTGGACGTAAAATGCGCTTTAAGTCATGCGTAGAATTTATACCCGTTGCACCATCTCGGCGTAGTGCTACGTCTGACACTAAATCTTACGCCTAATCAGAGGTAGGTGTAAAGTGAAAACTCATGATTTGCTCGGACATTATTAGTTTTTAGGATTCATGTCTGTTAGTTAATTAATACTGCAGACGTGAACTGCAATGTTTATGGTCTTTTCAGGCAGGATAAGCGATATCAATCACGGAGCTCGGTGTTGACTATAACGCTCTGTCGACAGTAATTGAACTAATACAAAAATATTAATGTACATCTTGCAATTATACAGTAAAATATTACATATGATCAGGAATTATTAAAAGAAATGTAGCCTACCATTCCACATCTTGCTTGGAAGGACAGTAGCCTATGCTTGGAAATATTTCACGTCTTTAATTCCATTCATTATTTGTAGCGTGCCTGCCATTCAATAATTGCAGTAAGTTTGTGCTTTGTTGTTTTTAATCAGAGATAAAAGTGTCAGCTTTCAAACTCTGTCAGTTTTATCACAAAATACAAACTATAAATGTGGTTTTCCAGCCACAGAAAGACGTCACGTTAAGTCACATTTGGCTACCTCAGGAAAGACATTAATTGTACATATAACCTTGATTGTCAGCTAGAAAAAAATAACTAGAAAGAAGCCTTGTATTGCATTCATTATATTTTACTTGACCTGCCGCCTTCATTTTTAATGTTTGTTTAAAGAAATCTGTCATGGGAACGTGCAGGGAGACTATATAAAAATGTGGACTTGTTAGAAAATGTTTACTCAGTGAAATCATGGCGCGGTGGCTTCACTTGTTATGATGTCTTGAGCAATTCAGTTCTATATTAGTAGTTGTAGCCATTGCAGCGTGAACATCATCTCAGCTATGTCTATAACTGCGGGAGAATGTGTCAACGTGGAAGCGCATCGTCTACGCCGGGCTTAGCTGCGCCTGATCGTAGTTTAGTTGGTGCAACAGGTCTAAATATTTATCGTAAAGCTGGACGTTGCAAAGCCCAGCGTAGGGCTTACACCCAGCTTTTTTACGTCTAGCTGGTGCAACCGGCCCATGGAGCTTTCGCATTTGTGCGATAGAGTCCAATCCAAATCTTATCTTTAAAACCCTTGGGCAGAGTTTTTAACAGCTCATCAAGGTCCGTCTGGTCATCAACGGTGGCAAGGTCAGTGTGATGCTTTCTGTTCAAATATTGTTTAAACGTTATTTCAGAATAATATCTTGGCAAAATGAAAAGTTGCAAAATTCCATTGGAATTTTCTTTAGATCAGCAACACAGTCGCATCTAAAACACACCATATGGAGGTTTGGAGGGAACTTCTGGAAGCATGTTTCCAGAGTTTAATGAATAAACAAAAAAAGTAATTGCGACGACTTAGGCCTATCTCACAATTCTGAGGAACAAATTGTGTAGAATTAGCAGAATTGAGAGATATAAACTCCAAATTCAGATTTGATTTAGTGGCCAGTTTATATCTCACAATCTGGATATTTCTTCTCAAGATTGCGAGTTTATTTTTTTAAAGGTTTCATGTAACCCCAGAATACTTTTTCTGAGATTTTAGCAGAGGTGTTGCACATCACAGAAGACAATGTTAACATCCGATCATTTTAACTGTTGGAGAAAACTAGTTAATTTTAAGCTTTTTTGCGCTAATTTCATCTTCAGGGTTTAAAATCTACATCATGTTGACGTCACAATTTTGTACATCGATGATGCGTCCGTGTCTATTTAATTATTCATGAGACTGCATGTTCTTATCCAATGAGAAGAGCTTCGCTTAATTATTCACAACAGCATGTGTTGATTTGCTGTGACAGACGCTTCAGACTGTGAGATCACGTGCATTAACTGAGAGAAACGTTCATGGATCGAAGGAGAGTGTTTGTTTTTGCTTTGTATTAAGAGTTCGGCACAAACGCGATTAGTGAGTGTAATGACACAAACCGTCAAAAGGCTTTAATAAATGCTGCAGAATAAGCCTTAAAATTGATCAGAGGTGCAACAGCGCATTCATGCATGTTTTCGATGCAGAGTGCAAATGGCTGTGCATTTATTTGTGTTTTTAACTCGATGGGAGCGAAATGAAATGGTCTGAACCCGAAGCTGTAGCTGTGTCCGAAACCGCTCCCTATCCACTATATAGTGCACTATACTACAGGGGGTTTCATGACCCTTTAAATGAATTGCGGAAAAAAAAAAGTGTTCATGTGAACAGCACTTGAGTCTGTGTTTTCAGTGTCTGAGAGCTGCTCTTTTTTTATTTTATTTACACATTTGGATAATTTCCAACATTTTTGTAGACATTTTACAGAATTTAAGCAGAATTCAGCCAAAATAAAGGCATGAGGGTTTGAATATTTGAAAGTGAAGAATTTAATTACAACAGTAATATATTTTCTTTATGTTTGCTTGCAAATCATGTGACAAGTAACTGACATCAGAGAACTGTGAACATGCAAATGTTTTGTTAAATTGAAATATTACCTTAAAACTCACCTGATAACAGTACTAACATCAAATCAGTCCTCATGATGATATGCCAACAAATGATCACACAGATACACAAATATTCCAACTTCTCTTTTCAGAGACAAGAAAGGTTGTGTTGGATCAGTAAACCATGTGTTGCTCCATTTAGGTAGGCCTACACAATATGAAACAGGTTTGTTGACATGCATTTTTACATTGCAAATGACATTCAAAGAGAGTCAGCGGAGTCCAGAGTCCATTTCCATGACACCAAGTCACACCTCTATCTAATGTCAGAATAGAGTGGTGGAAGCGAGTTAGCATTTTAGCACTTCCGGTTCCATTGTCCCAGAGTCGATGGGTTTTTTGAATGGGATTTTGGATAAATCCCTTAATTGTATTATTGTGATAAATATGGAATCCTATGAATTCATGTTCTAGTCATGGGTATATTATGCAGTGTATTGGTGGATATGAAGATTTGTGTTGTACACGAATGGAAATTGTCCAGTTTTTAAATGGAATATGTCTGTTTTTAGTGATTGAACATTGGCTAATGAATAATGACGTCTATATACAGTTTTTGTTGCTCGCTTTGGTACTAATTTCACAAGTAAGGTGTACTTTTTCAAAACTCTTAGTACTAATATCACAACAGATCATCAAAAGTGCACTTTTTTCAAATATTTCAGCATATTTTCAATTGTTTTAGTACAATACACACAATCACAAAGTATCCTTTTCACCACACAAAATTGTTTCCTCTATATCAATGTTTCATTCACAGTAACTGCTTTTCATAATGCTCTTACTATCAAGCTTTTCATTTGCATGTCTTCTCATTCAGTTTCATAAATTTGTCTATTATCTAATCTAACTCATCTTAATGGTTAACCAGTGAATCATTTGGTGCAGCTATATATATCTATAGATATAGATTCAATAGATATAGTTTCTAAAGAACTTGTTTGCTATTTAGGGGCAATCAAATGTAATTATTATTATTATTATTATTATTTTATGATGATAACCACTATTTTGTGCATATGTGTGGGTGGTTCAGGTAAACCCTATGTTATGGGAACAAAATGTTCCTCAAAGATGGCAATATCTGAAATCTATTTCCTTGTGGGAGACTTTTTCTATGAAAAAAAAGTTTTGTAAGGGTAGGTTTAGGAGTAGGGTTAGTGTAGGGGGATAGAATATATAGTTTGTACAGTATGCTATAAAACCCATTGCTCCTATGAAATTTCATCATAATGAAATACCTGTGTGTGTGTGTGTGTGTGTGTGTGTGTGTGTGTGTATACCTAATTACCCATATTTTAGGGACAAACTGTTACCCAGAAGTGAGCAAAACCTGATAAAATCACACACACACACACACAAAAACATTTGAGGACATCTTCATTTGTAAAACTGTGTGTTTTGCAATTTGTGAACATACAGCAGGATACAAGGGAGAGGAACTGATCAGAGATGTATCAGAAGAAGGGAGACAGATGGCATCAAATACAGCATTTTACAGTAATTATGCCATGTGATACTGTATATACAGGCATTACCATGGTAGAGACTGCACATTACTATAACTCATCTGAAAAGTGCAGTTACAGTGTAGATTCAGTCATATGTCATACTGCATTGACCGTAAACTCTGTCTAGCACCAAACCTTATGGCCATGTCATATCTTCATCGCACCTTTTGATCCAGTAACACACTGTATAAATACTTTTACAAACATTATGCATTTTATGCGAGTTATGCAAGCTAGGTAATATAAGTGTAATTTCTGACATGACAGTTATTGCCTCTATTACTGTAATTATTTCAGCAACAAAGGTGATTTGAAACACGTATCTCGTATTGTTTGCTATTAAATTAACTGACTGTTAAAAGTATTAAACTGAAAGAAGATCATACTGTTGTGTTTCGGTGATTAAACCAAATGTTGTCATTACATAATACACTAATCTTGTGTTTGAAACAGTGATTATGTGGACTGAAAATATGTGCAACTGAATAAAAGCATTACATCAGGTTTTGAAAGAATGACAAGCTGTGTTACGAGTGTGATCAGTTTGGATTTTTGTACTAAGAGTTTTGAAAAAGTACACCTTGTGAAATTAGTACCAAAGCGAGCAACAAAAACTGTAATTAATGATTTAAAAAGTAGGTGGAGGGATTGAATTGCTCAACACACTGAAGAGGGCCTTGAGCCGAAACATTTGTGTTTTGTCCTATTGGTGATTAATGTAAAATAAATGCTAAAAAGAAGGCTTTTTTTTTGTGAGTGCGGATCATGGTCTCATATACTAAGTAGTTTAATAGATTTACGCACCACAATAAAATATTAAGTAATGGAAAATATTAAAATGGCTGTGAGGAAATGGTAGCGAAACATCAGAGCTTGTTATTATACACGGCCATTTGGTTTTGGCACGACTCTGCAAAGTTTTTACCTCTTCCCTCAGATCATAGAGTTAATTGCAGACATGATGTGGTGTTCGAAACGTGCATATCTTGCTGATGTTTTTAAGCATCTTAATGAGCTGAATGCAAAAATGCAAGGCAAAGCTGACAGTATTCTCACTTCTATCAGTAAATTGCGAGGCTTCAGGTCCAAGCTCGCCTTCTGGTGTTCTTTTGTTGAACAGGGCCAACTTGATATGTTTCCCTTGTGCAATGCACACTCAAACAGCAAACTTAAATTCCTAGAGAAGAGATTCAGCTTTTATTTTCCAGCTGAGTCTAATGCTGAGTTTGACTGGGTCCTTGATCCTTGAAGTTCATCGGGACTAAAAAGTTCAAAAGGCATGCCACTGCAAATGCAAGAACAACACAAGGAACTAAGGGAAGATCGCAGTTTAAAAATGAAATTTCAAGAAATGGTTTTTGGATAACTGTGGAGAAAGATTATTCAGCTGTTGCTGTACTGATGCCATTTTCCACGACCTATTTGTGCATTACCCCGAGTGAATAGAGCCCTTATTTTATTACTTGTTATTCATTATTTGTATTTCTATCACCCAGTATATAGAAGGCTCATTACTTATTACAATGTAAAAATACAGGCTCTTTTACTTAAAAAAAGAAAAAAGAAAAAAAGAAAAAAAAAATGAGGCAACTATTTTAAAGGCTATTTTAAACTCATTTTATTTTAGTTTGTCCAGTTAGACTTTACATGTTTTCCACTTGCACTTTTAAGTAAAGTCAACTTAATTTTACCAATTTACAATCTATAGTTTTAAGTTTGCCAAACCTTGTTTTTTTGAGTAATATTTACCCTTTTATCCTTAAAAGATACACATTAAAGTTACTTTTTTATTATTTTTATTTATTCAACACACATTTTAATATTTCTGTATCTTTCTACAAAAGCATCATTAAACAATAAACAACAGTGTCAAAACAAAACTCTTAACATGCTTTACAAGTAATACACTAATCTTGTGTTTGAAACAGTGATTATGTGGACTGAAAATATGTGCAACTGAATAAAAGCATTACATCAGGTTTTGAAAGAATGACAAGCTGTGTTACGAGTGTGATCAGTTTGGATTTTTGTACTAAGAGTTTTGAAAAAGTACACCTTGTGAAATTAGTACCAAAGCGAGCAACAAAACTGTAATTAATGATTTAAAAAGTAGGTGGAGGGATTGAATTGCTCAACACACTGAAGAGGGCCTTGAGCCGAAACATTTGTGTTTTGTCCTATTGGTGATTAATGTAAAATAAATGCTAAAAAGAAGGCTTTTTTTTTGTGAGTGCGGATCATGGTCTCATATACTAAGTAGTTTAATAGATTTACGCACCACAATAAAATATTAAGTAATGGAAAATATTAAAATGGCTGTGAGGAAATGGTAGCGAAACATCAGAGCTTGTTATTATACACGGCCATTTGGTTTTGGCACGACTCTGCAAAGTTTTTACCTCTTCCCTCAGATCATAGAGTTAATTGCAGACATGATGTGGTGTTCGAAACGTGCATATCTTGCTGATGTTTTTAAGCATCTTAATGAGCTGAATGCAAAAATGCAAGGCAAAGCTGACAGTATTCTCACTTCTATCAGTAAATTGCGAGGCTTCAGGTCCAAGCTCGCCTTCTGGTGTTCTTTTGTTGAACAGGGCCAACTTGATATGTTTCCTTGTGCAATGCACACTCAAACAGCAAACTTAAATTCCTAGAGAAGAGATTCAGCTTTTATTTTCCAGCTGAGTCTAATGCTGAGTTTGACTGGGTCCTTGATCCTTGAAGTTCATCGGGACTAAAAAGTTCAAAAGGCATGCCACTGCAAATGCAAGAACAACACAAGGAACTAAGGGAAGATCGCAGTTTAAAAATGAAATTTCAAGAAATGGTTTTTGGATAACTGTGGAGAAAGATTATTCAGCTGTTGCTGTACTGATGCCATTTTCCACGACCTATTTGTGCATTACCCCGAGTGAATAGAGCCCTTATTTTATTACTTGTTATTCATTATTTGTATTTCTATCACCCAGTATATAGAAGGCTCATTACTTATTACAATGTAAAAATACAGGCTCTTTTACTTAAAAAGAAAAAAAAAAAAAATGAGGCAACTATTTTAAAGGCTATTTTAAACTCATTTTATTTTAGTTTGTCCAGTTAGACTTTACATGTTTTCCACTTGCACTTTTAAGTAAAGTCAACTTAATTTTACCAATTTACAATCTATAGTTTTAAGTTTGCCAAACCTTGTTTTTTTGAGTAATATTTACCCTTTTATCCTTAAAAGATACACATTAAAGTTACTTTTTTTTATTATTTTTTATTTATTCAACACACATTTTAATATTTCTGTATCTTTCTACAAAAGCATCATTAAACAATAAACAACAGTGTCAAAACAAAACTCTTAACATGCTTTACAAGTATTAGAATAATTCATTGAGAACAGTACTTAAGTCCGTAAAACTATATTGTGTTTTACACAATGTTAAAACCTCAAATGTCAATAAGAACATTTATCAATGGTTAAGAACAACCACATGCTACTCCGGCAAAAGCCACAACTTTATCAGTATCTCCAATCATCTCTAGCTCTTTCTCTGTTTCCTACTTCCCTCTGTTACAGGATTAAAGTTGAAATTAATGTGCATTAACTGCTACTCAAAGCTCTGTCAAATTTTATGAATTTCATCAGTGATAAAAAGAACCAGGTAACACATCAGTGAGAGAAAGCATAAAGAATAAAGCTTGTTTGCAACAAAATATCAGTACTTGAAAACAATGAAATAACTATTTAAGGTGAACACCTTGGAAGACAGAGTCCCAACATCAAAGACAACTTCTGAAAACTTAAGGAATATTTCAGTTTTTTACAGCATCTCGGATTTAAAGAAAAAATGAGTCACATAAGGAACATTCAAAAGTCACATTCAAAGTCTTCCAACAATTTGAAAGAAACCTAAGTGTTTTAACCAAGCAATTTACCTTTCAAGGTATGTAGGCCTACTTTAGAAGAGAGACTCTTGGTATCCAGCTCCAAAAAGAGCTTTTGGAAAAACTTTGAAGGTGTACTTTAGTTCCTTTGGATAGCGCAGGTTTAACACATACAAGACCCATAAGGAAGGCACATGCTTTATGAAAATCTGGCCATGACCCCGGCACTTATTATTAAAAAAAATATATATATATTTTTTAAATAATATAACCACCTGCGCGTCGGGTGGTTCTTCGCCTCCACGTCATGCATTCAAATCGTTTAATGCACAGCTAGCCGTTGATTATCCCGTTTATGTCATGGTTATTTGCCAGCATTCACATATTAAAGATGTTAATGATATTTGCGCTGCAATATTTGACCGGAACAATAAAATGACGGTTATTTTCGTCTGTATTACTATTAAACTGTAACTGTATGTTACTGTGGTTACCAATGTTCATAGGAAGCGCATTAATATAAAACGTGATTAAACTGAACTGGAACTACCTGCAGTTCAACGAATTTAATCAATACCTGCATATATAATTTGAAGGTTTTCAGAATTAACTAGTTTGATGTTTAAAGTAGTCTTAAAGTTTAAAGTTTTGAAGACAATGCCATTTATCAGAAAAATAAAACAAAACACTTTTATCATCTTATATTGTGCTTAATGTGTTGAAAACCGTTCGAGTTCAGCATAGAGCGGTTATTTGACTGTTTATTTAAATATTTGAAACGTATTATTAGTTATTGTATAACGTACTGTTGAGTTAAAGCATTTCTGATCGTCTTAATTAAGTGGTTAAAATTAAGTTACATTCACAAGATAATTCAAATGAACATGATTTGATCTCGCTGGTTGAAGATGAATTTTGCTCATGGGTTCCATTTACCTAGATTAAGTTGAGATAATATAATTCAAATGTGTGGAAATGTATGGCATAACTAAATTAAGCTACGTCAACGATTTTTTTGAGGATAGATAGATAGAAATTTGCCAGATAAATACAAATCTGCATCGAGCTCGCAGCATCCTTAAGGACTCCTCTCACCCAGCCCACAGACTGTCTTCTCTCCTGCCCTCCGGCAGGCGTTTCAGGTGCCTCCGGACCAGGACCAGCAGATTAAAGAACAGTTTCTTCCCCAGAGCTGTCTCTTTACTGAACTCTACCCCGTTGATCCACTTCCTCATATATTATTAACTCTTCTCTCCTACCTCACATCGGCCTTATTTGCACTACTGAATGTAAATTTTTATTACAGTAACAACTGTTTACTTTTGTATCTTGCACTACCATACCTAAATTGGACTATGCTCATTTGCACTGCCGACTGTTGTTACATTATCAATGCTTACATTAATATTTTGCACCGTATGTCTAATTGTAATACGCAATCACTTCCACTGCACTTTTACACCTTGTTTATAGTAATAGTCATCTGTATATATATTATAGTGATAGTACATATCACCTGTAAATTCTGTTTATAGTAATAGCCATCTGTATATTTATTCACTATACATATTCACCTGTAAATTCTGTATATTTATTCACTATACATATTCACCTGTAAATTCTGTTTATATTAATAACCATCTTTCTATATATATTCAGTACATATCCTTGTCCTGCACTTATTCAACCATTGTATATACTGCACTTGCTACTATTGCACTTCTGGTTAGACCTAAACTGCATTTCGTTGCCCTGTACCTGTACTTGTGTAATGACAATAAAGTTGAATCTAATCTAATCTAATCTAAAATTAGCCAATCTATGTTTAATAGATGGCACGGTGCCTACTTGAAGCATACCTGCATTGAATATATTGAATGTGTTTGTAGTGAGTTATGAAAAACACACACACACACACACACACACACACACACACACACACTGTTAAACAAAACATTTTTATGAATTGTATATATTATTTATAAAAATGGCAATAAATGAATAACCAAACTACGCAGTGAATAAACAAACTTCATAGCTTTATGAAAAAAGCTATTAAAATATAATACATATAATAAAAACAGTTAACAGTTGCTTCATGACAATGCAGTTAACACATGAAAAGGATTTGAGAAAAGGAAAACTGAGATAGGGCTGTTTAACAATTAACTGCATTCAAAATAAAAGCCTGTTTACGTGTGAATATATGCGTGTACTTTGTATATATTATTTATATTTATAAACATGTATACATGCATGTAAATCTTTCTTAAATGTACATGTAATTTTTATATATGTATATAATTTCTATTTTATATAAACATTTATTGATATTAATATTTTAAAAATATATATATTTTAAATGTAAATAAATTTGTAAATGCATGCATGTGTAGGGGTTATGCAAGTACAAACTTTTATTTTGGATGCGATTAATCTTTAAACTGCCCTAAATTGAGAAACATCCAACTTCAGCTGAGAACTTAAGCAATACTGTTACAAAGTATGAAATTAGGAAAAGGACAGAAATGATTGGCCAGAGGCCTACCCTGTGGCTGAATACTTCTTTTGATGGCTCCTACTTGATCTCATGAAACTGTGTATCAATAACACGGTTTCCTGTTTCTGTTTGGCATGCCAGTACTGTCACAACAAACTAAAATTAGCCTACATTTCATTATTAGATGTCAAGTGCCTGAATTCCACAATGGTACGACCTTTGTGGGTGACTTCCAAATTCATTGGCAACTGAGAGATGAGCTCTTCAGTAGGTCCTTGGAAAAGCTCAGACGATCCAGTGAATTCTTTGAAGTCATTTGTGAGGAAGAGCAGCTCCCCATTGACTTCTGACAATCCAATGATAACAATCTCCTCCATGGTGGGTGCTTGTTCAGTAACCTAGAACAGAATAAATACAAATAAATATTAGGCTACTGTAGCTACAATTGAAGTAAAGAGAGTCCATTTCACAGTCACATTTTGAACGTAGCTCTACTGAGTAAGCTAAATGATGCAATACATTTTCATGTTTAGAGGGCTAAAAAATTTGATCTGGGTGTTGTTTTATAAAAGTATTGAAAAAATGTTGAAACAAATAAAACGAATCAGTTTAGGGGATGTACAGAGTTATTTCAAGTCAGTCTAAACTAAATCCAGGGTAAGGTAAAAGAGCTTGAATTATTTCTGCTGAAACTATGAATAAGAATAGAGTTGAGTCAACTACTTCTCTTGCGCATGCTCGTAAGACAGGAATTAAAGTGTTTCTGTTTCAAGTTACCAGCAGATGGCAGTAATGCACTGATAGGTGCGGTATGCCAATACAAGAAAGAAGAACTAGACAGGACCTCGTCGGTTACGCCATTAACATGGTGAAATCCAAATTGAAAATCGTTCGAGTTCAGCATAAAACGGTTATTTCACTGTTTATTTAAATATTTGAAACGTACTATTAGTTATTGTATAACGTACTGTTGAGTTAAAGCATTTCTGATCGTCTTAATTAAGTGGTGAAAATTAATTGCCTCGAGTAAATTGTACAAGTTAAATTCATTTGATCTCGTTGGTTGAAGATTAATTTTGCTCATGGGTTCCATTTACCTAGATTAAGTTGAGATAATATAATTCAGTGTGGAAGTTAAGTTACGTCAACGATTTATTTTTGATTGTTCCTAGTTAGTTATTTCACTGTAGTGTTATTGTTTGTTGCTGTTGAAACTTAACATAAAATGATGTGCGAGTTAAATGGGTGGCAGTGTGTAACATTAAAGTGAAGCGGTTGCAATGAGCATGTGTTTTATAGCAAAGCAGACAAGTTAATTCTGGTGGTGGTATCACTTCTGTATTCGTGGTGAAACTGCTGAAATTGTTTATCTAAGATGTATTTATATCTGGTAATCCAAAATGCATATACCAGACAATAAATGCACAAGGAGAAGACGTTTTCACTTGTATTTGTCACGAGAAGGGGGGAAAAAAACACAACAATAATAATAAAAAACAAACAAAGAATCAGTTCACATGAATGCGTTTCCACACTGCACATTCTTCACTCAAAAAAACAAAAAACAAAACTATAAATCATCGTTAGTACTGTGGCGTCCGAGAGCGTCCAGTCTAAATCTGTATTCACATCAGCAGTTGCAATAGTCCAGTTCTCAGAGTATTTACAATTCGAAACCGATAAAAAGAAAAAAGGGAAAAATACAAACAAGATTAATTCTAGTCACCCACTTCCTTAGACAACTTAATAGAATAAGGTGAAAAGAAAATACTGGCATAAAGGGAAGTTGTACGTTAAGGTATGCTTGGGCGAATGTGGTGTGGGTGAACTGTGTGTGTGTGTGCTACGGCAAGCCATGAGCCATCTGACCGGCCGCTCGTTAACTTGTGGAAACAGTTTTCCAAACAGTGAATGGAGGTGGATTTTCTCCAAGGAAAAGCGCGCTTGTCCTGCAGCTCGGATAAAGATCTCTTGGAAACCCTTCGGCGAACACTCCAGCCTTACACAGTGCGTGAGTGTGCGCTCAGCTGAAACCGGTGCGACTTCCACCCTAGACACTCGCGACTTCTTCCTTTGATTGTAAATATGGTGTCTAAAACGTAAGTCTCTTGATATTAACTTATTGTTTATTGAACTGTTGTAGAAAATCAATATCACCTTTGTAACCATGCTGATTTTTTAAGAAAAAACGTCACTCTTCGTGTGATATTGATTAACTATATGAATGGATATAAATACATTTACATTACACACACACACATATATACATATACACACACACACACACACACACATACATACAGGTGCATCTCAATAAATTAGAATGTCGTGGAAAAGTTCATTTATTTCAGTAATTCAACTCAAATTGTGAAACTCGTGTATTAAATAAATTCCATGCACACAGACTGAAGTAGTTTAGTCTTTGGTTCTTTTAATTGTGATGATTTTGGCTCACATTTAACAAAAACCCACCAATTCACTATCTCAACCAATTAGAATACTTCATAAGACCAATTAAAAAAAACATTTTTAGTGAATTGTTGGCCTTCTGGAAAGTATGTTCATTTACTGTATATGTATTCAATACTTGGTAGGGGCTCCTTTTGCTTTAATTACTGCCTGAATTCGGCGTGGCATGGAGGTGATCAGTTTGTGGCACTGCTGAGGTGGCCTTTGACAGTGGCCTTCAGCTCATCTGCATTTTTTGGTCTCTTGTTTCTCATTTTCCTCTTGGTTCAGGTCTGGTGAGTTTGCTGGCCAGTCAAGCACACCAAAACCATGGTCATTTAACCAACTTTTGGTGCTTTTGGCAGTGTGGGCAGGTGCCAAATCCTGCTGGAAAATGCAATCAGCATCTTTAAAAAGCTGGTCAGCAGAAGGAAGCATGTAGTGCTCCAAAATTTCTTGGTAAACGGGTGCAGTGACTTTGGTTTTCAAAAAACACAATGGACCAACACCAGCAGATGACATTGCACCCCAAATCATCACAGACTGTGGAAACCTAACACTGGACTTCAAGCAACTTGGACTTTGAGCTTCTCCACCCTTCCTCCAGACTCTAGGACCTTGGTTTCCAAATGAAATACAAAACTTGCTCTCATCTGAAAAGAGGACTTTGGACCACTGGGCAACAGTCCAGTTCTTCTTCTCCTTAGCCCAGGTAAGACACCTCTGACGTTGTCTGTGGTTCAGGAGTGGCTTAACAAGAGGAATACGACAACTGTAGCCAAATTCCTCGACACGTCTGTGTGTGGTGGCTCTTGATGCCTTGACCCCAGCCTCAGTCCATTCCTTGTGAAGTTCACCCAAATTCTTGAATCGATTTTGCTTGACAATCCTCATAAGGCTGCGGTTCTCTCGGTTGGTTGTGCATCTTTTTCTTCCACACTTTTTCCTTCCACTCAACTTTCTGTTAACATGCTTGGATACAGCACTCTGTGAACAGCCAGCTTCTTAGGCAATTAATGTTTGTGGCTTACCCTCCTTGTGAAGGGTGTCGATGATTGTCTTCTGGACAACTGTCAGATCAGCAGTCTTCCCCATGATTGTGTAGCCTAGTGAACCAAACTGAGAGACCATTTGAAGGCTCAGGAAACCTTTGCAGGTGTTTTGAGTTGATTAGCTGATTGGCATGTCACCATATTCTAATTTGTTGAGAGTGAATTGGTGGGTTTTTGTTAAATGTGAGCCAAAATCATCACAATTAAAAGAACCAAAGACTTAAACTACTTCAGTCTGTGTGCAAGTTTCACAATTTGAGTTGAATTACTGAAATAAATGAACTTTTCCACGACATTCTAATTTATTGAGATGCACCTGTCTGTGTGTGTGTGTGTGTGTATGTATGTATATGTATGTGTATATATATATATATATATATATATGTATATTCTGCCCCCTTATCTTGAATTATTTGATCATTCTTAATGCATATTAATAGACTGAATCATGCAGTGAAAGAACGCACTCTAAATGCGCACGTGCACCAAGTTAGTCTAACCAGACTTCACCACATAGTTGCATATGCTTGCACTCTCTTGGTGTGTTTTGTTTGGTTTTTGCAATATACTAGATAATGTCACGATGTCACACGAGTTTAATTTTTACCCGCATTTGGTGGGTTGGCGGGTGTTGATTTCAAACCCTAATTCTGGTGAAAAAGTAATATCTTGGATTGGCTTAAAGGTAAGTAAATCAAGAAATAATTTCATTTTTGAGTGGAATACCCCTTTAAGTTCTTAAGTTTGTCCTTCTTTGCATGTTCACTTTGTAAACACTGGGTCAGTACTTCTGCAGTGATGTAGGACGATTTAGGATGATTTTGAAGTTGGAGGAGAAAACAAGATGGGAGTTTTTCAACATACCCTAACTGTCTTGAACCGGCAAACACAGAGTCCACACAGAGCTAGACAAGACGAGCAGTTGAGTTTTTTTTTTTTTTTTTTTTAAAGAAAATTACCCTTCTTCCTTGGATGGGATCATTTAGAGCCCTTTGAAGTTCATTTTGCATTTTGGAAGTTCAAACTCGGGGGCACCGTAAAAGTCCATTATATGGAAAGAAATGCTGAAATGATTTCTTTACAACTGAAGAAAGAAAGACATGAACATCTTGGATGAGATGTGAGGTGAGTACATTATCTGTAAATTTTTGTTCTGAAAGTGAACTAATCTTTTAAGTAAAGTGGTCTTATTTTAAGATCACAATAGTTAATTAAAGGGATAGCTCACCCAAAAATGAAAATTCTGTCATTAATTTCTCCCCTCTCATGTCGTTCCAAACCCGCAAGACCTTCGTTCATCTTCAGAACACAAAATAATCCCTTTAACATAATTTGTGTTTTTAAACAAATAATGAACCTGGAGAAAACAGAAAAAAAGAAGTGAAAGGTAAACTGTGACATTTGCACACACACACACAAAACAGACAAGACCTACATGAGTAAAATGTATGTACAGTACATTATTTTACCCTGTATTCCTTTATCAGGTTCCACTTTCTATTTCCACTTTCTATTAGAATGAGCTCTGTGTTGTATGCAAAGCTAGGTATCTCAAATTCAGTGGGCCAAGCATGGCAACACAGGGAAGAAGATTATGTACTCAACAGGTGAGGATAAGATGACTGTGTCTTGGGATCCTGCAGAGCTGGTGTCTTCCTTTGGTGCAGCTGGAGTTGAAGAATCATCGCTTTGCTGGTAAATGGTACTGACACACTGCTGAAGAGTTAACGTCACTACAGGCTGTGGTTCTTTCGAAGACAACTTTGATTGTGTCCTTGTCTTTGATTTTGAGAACCAGGTTTTTTCCCCATTGATGACAAGAAATGAAATCAAAGTTCATAAAATGAATGCTGAAATCTCTGTCAAGTCTGAATGTTTCCTGTAAAATGTAACTTCAGTTCAGGTACAGATTGAGGGATTCCATTAGGCAAGACAATCTTGTGGATTTCACTGTCTATTATTACCCGCAGCCTGGCAGACATCACAGATCCTGTAACAAGAACAATACAACCATTAGTTACTGTTACAAACATATACTAAAATCAAACGTGTTATTGGGACTACATGTATCCTGGTCTACTGCAGTGGTTCTCAGTTTCCCATAGTGTTGTCAAAAGTACCGACCGCTATACCAGTAGGTACTGAAATTAATAATGTCCATTTCTAACATTTGAGCACTGTTGAGCGGATTCTTAAACACCTCTGACTGGCCATTGTGTTCACGCGCTCAACAGATATGACTGTGATTGGCTACAATGACCATCACATAACCAGGCCTTGGACTTTATAATCCTGACCTAGCTTGTGCCTCACTCTCTGATCCTCGTTCTTTACGATATCCAGGGACGATTCTAGGATTTTCATTTTAGGGGGGCTCAGCCCCCAATGAGTCCCATGACTTTTGCATAGATGTAGATATTATAACAATCTATTGATAAACACACCTTGTCCTCTCCTCTGCGCCACCGCAGTCTGTGGATTGAAGAACACGCAGAAAGATGGGGAGGAGCCGAAGTCTGCTGCCGTTTTCATTTGAAATTTAAAGGGAAAGAATCGCAAGATTTTTAGGGGGGCTGAGCAGAAATTTAGGGGTGCTAAAGCCCCCCTAAAAATGGCCTAGCGACGCCCATGACGATATCCAACTGATACATGAACTGGAAGGAGATAAATACAGGAAGGAAACAAGGAGAAAGAAAAGGTAAATCAAGTAAAACTGTCAATTCTGTAAAGAGATATTATACAGAACCATAGAACATTATAAGTAACAAATATGATCTTCAGTCATGAAACATATCCCAGATACAAACAGGTACAAACATCTGACAGAAGTCTGTAAGATGTCAGTTTTACATACATTCTAAATCATAAACATCTTAAAGACATCTAATAGACGTATAATTTACATATCCCTTTAAAAGGAAACGTCATATAGACGTATTGCAGATGAGCAAACTCTAAAAAATACATTTTCCAGATGTACATACAGACGTCAAATTGACATCTCTGTGATGTACGTATGCTTTATAATATAAGAACGTTATTCAAATTCATGTAAACATGCAGTATTACAATTTGATTTCTTTGGAATAAGTCAAACAAAATTGCATAAGTATATATAGACATACACAAGCTCTTTGTTTCTTTCAAACTGATTTTATCACACACAGTGGCCTTGTGTCTTCTATAATGCACTTTTTCTTCAAGAATGCTTGGAGGTGGACTTGTCTGACTCTTTTTAAGAAGGACTATATGATTATTTAGATTTTTTTGGATTGGCCTTTATTATTTGAGTTTCATTATGAATTAAAAAATGTATGGGAGATGTAATTAATACATCAGGTATTATTCAGATGCAAATTTCTCATTTATTGAGGTTATCATTACTTACTTACATTACCAGTAGGTCAACTGGACAGGATTAAAATTGCATTTAGTTTGAAAAATTTGATTTTTCGTTCTGATGTAGGGTGAATTCAGGTAATCTGGGATACCTAAGATCCAGTGTGTTTGTTTCCTGTTCTAACAAAACTTATTTACTATAATTTTGGCATGTATGTCATGTGACTGAAATCAAATGACTTCATTGGGGTGATTCCACAGAAAGGGGCAGGGCACTTGTCAATCAAGAAGCTCCCCTGGGAATTGCATGACAAGGTCAACAATGACATAGGATTCCGACTAGATTAATGTTAAGGACATAAATCTGTCATAAATAAGACAACGTTCCTAATTGTTGTCAAATCATGTTTGTGATCTATTCAAGCAACAAAATATGTATTAAAGTGTTGAAAATGTGTTTGTTTTTGTTGTTTTTTTTAAACATTTTTTGTTGTGCCACATTATCAAATATGATTGAAAATGTGGGACAGCATGCTTTGGGTAATCTGGGACAGTCTTCAAATGGGGGAAATATGCATTTAGGGACTTTATAAGTCTAATGACAAGGGCTAATATATGTCATAATGAGAAATGGGTGTTAATGTGGACTACTGGAAGTTATAACATTAGCTAGCTGCTGAAGAACTTATGCTAGAGAGATGCTACAGAGACGGAATCTGGGAAACGTATTTCAATAGCAAGCAAAGGTATCAGGATGAAGTAAACTGTTAATTTCATTTCCCAAATTCCCAGTTAGTTTAGTATATATCACGGTTCAAATCACTGAGCAGGGGGATCTGCGCCCAGGCCAGATGACAATGTTCTGTACACACACACAAAACAAGTGCAGAAGATAATGGCGTGATAGATGATGATGGGTCTCTCACCTGCAAGGAGTGTTTGTTCCCTGAGTAGCCCCAATTTTAATAGAATGGACAACTTGAATAACCGAATGAATAATCCGTTAATCAAATTGTTGCTTGCTGTTGCTTAAATTTTAGCTGATTTTTTAAAAATGTTAATACAATGTTAAACAAGTTTTAAATTAATTAACACAGATTGTTAATCCTGTGTAGAGATAGAAATGATTTTTCCTGACATTGGAATATACATTTTCTTATTGAAATTTCTGTACTTGTCATTTTTTGCTTTTTAAAAATTGGTGATATTGTGTTTGGTATGCATGAAGTATGGTGAATATTAGCTTTTTTTTTCTTTTTTTTTAGGCCTAATACATATGTCCCAGATTACAAAGTGACCTGTCCCAGATTATCAAATTTATGCAGAATTTTTTTATTTTATTTATTTTTGGACAAAAACACTAAAAGGTGTGGCATGTCTCCTCTGGGTATAATATCTACATTCTTTCTTCTGGTGTGGTTAGAAAACATCTTATGGATTTCAGAAAAGTCTAATTTTATGTATAATATATATATATACAGTGAGGAAAATAAGTATTTGAACACCCTGCTATTTTGCAAGTTCTCCCACTTAGAAATCATGGAGGGGTCTGAAATTGTCATCGTAGGTGCATGTCCACTGTGAGAGACATAATCGGAAAAAAAAAATCCAGAAGTCACAATGTATGATTTTTTAACTATTTATTTGTATGATACAGCTGCAAATAAGTATTTGAACACCTGTCTATCAGCTAGAATTCTGACCCTCAAAGACCTGTTAGTCTGCCTTTAAAATGTCCACCTCCACTCCATTTATTATCCTAAATTAGATGCACCTGTTTGAGGTCGTTAGCTGCATAAAGACACCTGTCCACCCCATACAATCAGTAAGAATCCAACTACTAACATGGCCAAGACCAAAGAGCTGTCCAAAGACACTAGAGACAAAATTGTACACCTCCACAAGGCTGGAAAGGGCTACGGGGAAATTGCCAAGCAGCTTGGTGAAAAAAGGTCCACTGTTGGAGCAATCGTTAGAAAATGGAAGCTAAACATGACTGTCAATCTCCCTCGGACTGGGGCTCCATGCAAGATCTCACCTCGTGGGGTCTCAATGATCCTAAGAAAGGTGAGAAATCAGCCCAGAACTACACGGGAGGAGCTGGTCAATGACCTGAAAAGAGCTGGGACCACCGTTTCCAAGGTTACTGTTGGTAATACACTAAGACGTCATGGTTTGAAATCATGCATGGCACGGAAGGTTCCCCTGCTTAAACCAGCACATGTCCAGGCCCGACTTAAGTTTGCCAATGACCATTTGGATGATCCAGAGGAGTCATGGGAGAAAGTCTTGTGGTCAGATGAGACCAAAATAGAACTTTTTGGTCATAATTCCACTAAACGTGTTTGGAGGAAGAAGAATGATGAGTACCATCCCTACTGTGAAGCATGGGGGTGATAGCATCATGCTTTGGGGGTGTTTTTCTGCACATGGGACAGGGCGACTGCACTGTATTAAGGAGAGGGCCATGTATTGCGAGATTTTGGGGAACAACCTCCTTCCCTCAGTTAGAGCATTGAAGATGGGTCGAGGCTGGGTCTTCCAACATGACAATGACCCGAAGCACACAGCCAGGATAACCAAGGAGTGGCTCTGTAAGAAGCATATCAAGGTTCTGGCGTGGCCTAGCCAGTCTCCAGACCTAAACCCAATAGAGAATCTTTGGAGGGAGCTCAAACTCCGTGTTTCTCAGCGACAGGCCAGAAACCTGACTGATCTAGAGAAGATCTGTGTGGAGGAGTGGGACAAAATCCATCCTGCAGTGTGTGCAAACCTGGTGAAAAACTACAGGAAACGTTTGACCTCTGTAATTGCAAACAAAGGCTACTGTACCAAATATTAACATTGATTTTCTCAGGTGTTCAAATACTTATTTGCAGCTGTATCATACAAATAAATAGTTAAAAATCATACATTGTGATTTCTGGATTTTTTTTTAGATTATGTCTCTCACAGTGGACATGCACCTACGATGACAATTTCAGACCCTCCATGATTTCTAAGTGGGAGAACTTGCAAAATAGCAGGGTGTTCAAATACTTATTTTCCTCACTGTATGTGTATATATATATATATATATATATATATATATATATAGCCTAATATTTATAAAATGCATGTTTTTTTTTTTTTTCCAATAACGTTTTAATAACAGTAACTTTATTAGGATCATGGAAACTAAAATAAACACAAATATGCAACTAACCGTGAAAAATTGAGCAGGGCTTTTACTGTGAGGTTGATTTACAGGGAGATTAACACTCCGTTGAAGCTTCGTGACACTGCCGAAATCTTCAAAGCCTAACGCCGCTCAAACAGACTCTCAGAAGAACTTCAGCATCACCATCCGTAGCTAAGGCAACCGACTTCCGAAGCTCCTGCGTAACCAATCAACGCCCATTCACCACAACGGCATTCCCAAAAGATGTCATCCAAATGACAGATCGGCAACCAATCAGGAGCCGGTATTCCCTCTGCCAGGAAAGGAAACCCTGCTGTCAGCTTTCACCAAAATGGTGATCAGGCGGATATGATATAGATCAGGTGAATGAAAACTAGCCATTGGCTAAATTTGGTACAATGCATGAAATGGAAACATTTATGTTAAAATTGTACATGGTCCCTTTTCAAAAAAAAATAAAAAATGCAAGTAACACAAACAAATCTCCTTACTAGTTGAAAAACCGGTGCTAAAGCATTTTAAGCAGTAAAGATAAGCCAAATCTCTACTTTTGTGATTTTCTCAGGTTGCGATTTAAGAACTAGTTGCAAACACTAGATTTTTGTACTCCTTGCAACCTCAGTAACTCTAATTTCCTGAACCGTGTGTGTGTTCAATATTGTTAGAGTAACCGTTAGCTCAGTAAACTCTTGTTTCATTACTAAAGAGTAGTGTTTTGTGTTTATGTGCCTAATAAGTTACTGTCTTGAGCTGTCGACCCTTGTTAGCTTGCTAATATTTAACCAACTACTAGTTTTGCATTATTATCATTGGCCACGGAGTAATACAAACAGAATTGGTAAGATACACTAAATTCTACTAGACGCTGGATGAATAGTTGATAAAGTGTAAGCTATCAATTTTGAATCAATTTCAATCAAGTTGAATCAAATCTTTAAGATTTGATTCCCTCTGACAAGAGCTAATTTCATCAAGTCATTACACTGTATTAAACTGCAAATTCATCCACTCAACTCTTTGACAAGATATGATAACACAGTAAAGGGGTCAAAATTTTGCCTTTGGATTTTTTTATGAATTACAAAAAACTGTAAGTTCATTCACTCAAGCATTCATGACGATAATATGGTTCATGAATACTTCATTACGTCTATGAACCACTCAAATTTTGTTTGTAAAAAAAAAAAATTAATAGAAATTATCTTGGCTTACCTTATTTAATTTAATTAGTTTGCAGACGCCATTTGATCTGCTAATGGTGTAGCACTCTGACTGATATTAGCCTGACTAGCCATCATGCACAGAAAGTTTAAAGTTAACTAGTTTAACACACATAGCACCATAAAGATATAGTAAATAAACAATTGAACATACCTTCAACATGAGCAATCCAGCTAATAATTTTTGGTTCCCAGAACATTCCCTATTGATTAGCCAGGAAAGTTTTCTTAACGTAAATAGAACGTTCCCTTTAAGTTAGAGGAACGTTCCAGGAATGTTCCCAGGACATTCTCCGTAGGTTCTGGGAACAATCCCCTAACCTAAAGGGAACGTTCTTATTTACGTTAAGAAAACTTTCCTGGCTAACCAATAGGGAATGTTCTGGTAACCAAAAACTAACGTTCCTAGAAAGTTCTCCTAACCTCTTCACTCCCATATTGCTGCTGTACGTCAGTAATCATCCAGCACTCCCGCATCCCGTAGAATAAGCGGCATGGAAGATGGACGGATATGGACCTCAATAATCACTACTACAAACCATGTCTTGTTTTAAACTATTGTCTAATCATTAAAGATAATCAGAGCACATTTAACCATCATAAGGAGCATTAAATGAGATTGAATTATCTGTTAAAGGGGTCATATAATGCTATATCCACTTTTACAAGTTGATTGTACTGAAATGTGTGTTGGCAGTGCCTGTACACAATCATCCTATAATGATAAAAACCCATCCAGTGTTTTTTTTTTTTTTTTTAATCTCCTAATATGTTTTCCCCTGTCTCAAATCGAGCTGTTTGTCTTGTGATTTCACAAGATCGGAGGCCCCTCCCACGATTGTTGATTGACAGGAGCGTTTTTGCACAGACTGCACTGGTGTCTTACCTCAGACCCGCCCTGAGTGAGCTGTAATCAGTTGTTTCACCGCAGGAGCAGATGTGGACAAGAATGACTCCTAAGCGATCGAGGTGTTTTGTTGTTGGATGTAATAATGAACATAGCAGTAGTCATTTACTCCCGTCATCTGAGCGGCTGAAGAGGATTAGGTTTTGTTCTGAAGGGAATGCGCCCTCCATCTACCGAAATTAGTCTATGTTCGCGCGAATCATTTGTGATCCAGCTTCACCTCCAGAAAAAGTGAGTACAAGGTTTTTTAAATGAATCTTTGCAAATGGGCTTTACTAATAATGTGCTAATTAGCAAGTTTCACAATGAATGCGGCTAAAGTAAACAGTACCTCAGAGAGTGGCTCGGAAGAGAGGGGCGGAGTCAGCAGGGCTCATTAACATTTAAAGGAGAATGACACAATACGACTTGCTCTGACAAGAGCTGTTTTTGACAGGGTGAAAAAGGTGTTTTTTACACTACCAATGAGAAATTTTAACCAAACTATGTTACAGACTTTTCATTAAGATCCTATAATAATATCAACTTGTGGAAAATGGGCATTATATGACCCCTTTAATGTCAAATTTCTCTTATTCGTTAATATGTAAAATTACAACTACCATATACCATATGAAGAGTTCATTTGCAAAAACCGATAAAAGCCGTACATTCTCCTCCACATATAGAGCGATCTGAACCCTAAACACGTTTTGTCAAAAAAGACGGTATTGTCCACTTTCAAGGCATCGCAAGTTCACGTTTTACTTCAGAAGCCGACAAGCGCCCTTGTTGTTTCTGAATAGAAGCCGATAAGTCAATTTTAGCGAATCAGTGTGCTGTATTCAGGTCAGGTGACAAGGCTATTTTCACTTTGAAAAGACATGCTAGCTGAGAGGAGTTTCATCAAAGCTGACTAAAAGTGATCGAGGATGGGTAATTAATCGAACTTGATGAACCTGTGATATCTTCTTCAGGGCGTAAAAGGAAAATAAAAGCTGAAATGTCTTCATGGATCCTTGTGAAAGCAGCGCGTTACAATGGTGAGGGAAAAGCTCCGTGTATTGTGTGTAATCACACCCATAATCTATGATCACAACAACAACAACGTTTGTCAGGAATCTACATTGTCATCTGAGGAGATTACAAAGATTAAATGAGTGTTTTTTTTAAACTCTAAACATGAAATGTGGAGTTATCTGCTTTTGCTATAAAACAAACTTTTAATGTTAAAAAAACATACTTTCAATGAACTTTAATTTTGTAAATTACCTGCATTTGTTTAAGTTATTATTACTTAATCAAAACAACCCAACTGCAGTTTGATTGATATTACTTGGAATGCTCAATAAAAAAAACATGATTTCGAAAAAAAAAAAAAATGTAGTTATCGGTTTTTGCAAATGAACTCTTCATATATTAACCCAGATTTTACGTTTCTTACGTAAAAATCAACAATGACCAAATAACAATGACTAACTAAAAATAACCTGCAGGGTATGTTCTGGGAAGGTTCTTTTTAGGTTATTTAAAAAAAGAACCTACAGGGAACGTTCTCATTTGGTTCCCACAAAATAACCAAATGGGAACCAAATGGGAACCATATGGGAACGTTAGGGGAATGCTCAGTGTTTGCTGGAAAGTGGCACTCTTCCGTCGTTATCACTGGTTAACTTCATTGGAATTAAGCTAATTTTGCTTAATTATTCATCTCTCCATCGCATGTCGCTTTTGCAGGATCTTGTGATCCTGCGAAGAGATCACCCAACTTCTGTGAGGACTTCAGATGACACAAACTCTGAAAAAACAAAGGCTGCCTTTTTTGGATCCTTCAAATTGAGAAACATCCTGCAAAAGTGGCAGGCACAACAATGTTGATACACTGTGCCCCACCGTCACCAGATCACATGACTGCATCACAGTCATGCATCATAGTTTTCAAATGCCTCGATAGTTTTTGAATACATCGGCTCTACAACACATTGTCAAATCTGCCCACCTTGGAGAGTGTTCTCAAAAAGCTTAGTTTCCGCTAGAAAAAACAACACGGTCTCAGTGTGGACGGAAGGTTAAACCGTAGAGAAAAGGAAGCATTGTCAAATGTGTGGGGCCATGAAACACTGGACTTGATGGCCAAGTAAGTGCACTTCCTCACACCCCTGTCAAGAGCTTCAGGCCAGGGAAAATATAAATAGTATCTAAAAATTGTGAAATGCTGCGAGATCATGTAGATCTTCCACTTTTCAATCAAACTTAGAACAGATGCAGAAGTGAAGCAGCACAAAAATGGGTGTGCCTCACAAAATATTTCCTAATAGTTTCAGTTGCACAAAAAGTTCTAAGCGGCCATGCATTATTATTTTTTTCCTTCTTGTTTTCTTGTGATCACGACATAACAAAAGTTGTTTTCTCGTGATCATGACTTATTTTTCTGGTGATCTCGACATAACAAATGTTGTTTTCTCGTGATCACAACTTATTTTTCTCGTGATCTCGACATTACTATTGCTATTGTAACGAACGCAATCTTGACAGGAACATTCTAAAATACTTAACCTGGCTTAATGTGTTAATTGAGAGTGTTTTTAAAAGACAGAACTCAGTATATACACATAGTAATTCATACAGACAAGAAGATGAGCCCATAATAAGAATGCAATTCGTTTAATTCCACGTTAAGCGTAGGCTTAATGCGTTGAGGCAGTGTTTTTAAAAGACCAAACTCAGTAAACAAATCATTAATAAAGCATTCCATGTACAGAAAAACAAATAAGCCCATAACAAGAACGCAATGCGTTTAAAGTGTTAAGCGTTTTACCCATAGAAAACAGTTAGGCTATAAGAAAAAATGTGTTGCGTTCGCATCCTGGGCTCATCTGCTTGTCACATAGGCTATTATAATTTATTAAAAATGTGTTTACTGAGTTTGGTCTTTTAAAAACACTCTCTTAACGCATTGAGCAACGTTACGCGTTTTGGAATGCCCCCCCTTTGATCAACAGATAACCTTGCGCTCTTATACTGTATCTTGTGGATATAGAAATGATAAATATAAATGAATAAAATAAATAGGCTAATCAAACACTGCTGATTTTGTCCAGAGTTAAGCTACGCTAAACATTTTATTTGTGTAATTAACATGTTTAAATGGTCCAACAAAAAAAGCATTTAATGCCGCAAGCAACGGCAATGCCTTAGAATGCAGAGAAGAACTATTCTAAAAATCTTAAACTGCTTGGATTAAACTCACTTCATTTTCCTTGTTCGTTTAAAATTATATATAATAAAATAAAATTATTATATATAATAAAATTATATATAATATATTATAATAATTTGTTTGTGATTTTATTAGTCATGTAGGATATCATATGTGTAACAAGCTTAATGCTGCTGGTGTGTGTGTGTGTGTGTGTTTTACAAACAAATGTAGAAAATACAAAAGATTAGGCTACAACACTGTATAACATCACTGAACTAAATTATACACATATATATATATATATATATATATATATATATATATATATATATATATATATCTTATTAATATACATTTATTAACAAAGATTAAAAATAAGAAAGATGCACATTAGAAATGGGCTCGTCGTAAATGAGAAACAGTGATGAGTCATGCAGCAGTAACGTAACGATAACAGATAAAATTTCAAGCAAAATGGTCATATTTATTCAATCATTTAACATTTATAAGTTAATTAAATGTCAGTAATGAACGGCACAAATTATAGATCGTCCCAAAACGCGTACAGTATGCTGATACAACTCCCCAATCGCAGTTCTATACTGCCACCTGTTGGCGCAGTTGTGTAACTTGAGAACAACTCTTATGTCATGATCACGAGAAAACAACTTTTGTTATGTCGAGATCACGAGAAAACAACTTTTATGTCGTGATCACAAGAAAACAAGAATAATAATAATGCATGGCCGCTTAAAACTTTACAAAAATTACAGTTTGTAAGGATATTGTTTGTACTGTGGGTCGTAAAGGATGTTATGTCTTATGAAAATGTCTTTCACTGTCTTATGAAAAGTAGAATCAAACATGCTATAGGGCCATTATGCAAATTTGGATGCTATAAACAACAGATCATGGACCACATGGTTAGGTTTGGGAAAGTTCAATCCATACCATTCATTTTCACATGCACAGTATGCCTGAAAAGTAAAGCAGCACAAAAATGGGTGTGCCTCACAAAATATTTCCTAACAGTTTCAGTTGCACAAAACACTGGTCAGTTCAACAGAAAAGCTCACTGGGGTGGAGAACTCCACCTAAAGAAAGTCATTTGTACCATTACAGTTTGTAAGGATATTGTTTGTACTGTGGGTCGTAAAGAATGCAAGACATCAAACACGCTGATTTATGAAAAGTAGATACATGTGCAATCAAACATGCTATAGGGTCATTATACAAATTTGGATTCTATAAACAACAGATCATGGACCACATGGTTAGGTTTGGGAAAGTTCAATCCATACCATTCATTTTCACATGCACAGTATGCCTGAAAATGTGAATCAAATGATCATGTGAACAACTGTTTCCCACACAATAGTTATAATGGCTCGTTTATGAAACAAATGCAAAATTTGGCATTTATCAATATGAATGGGAGCGGTGTTTACAATCAGATCTCTTGTAAGTTTTACAAAATTCTCTTTTGTCTGATTTCACAGAGTACCAGCTTGTTACAGATGAGAACTTGCCCACAAATTACCTTGTTTGACAATTTTCCAGCAAAAAGCAACCAAGACTAGCAAGACAGTTGTCGCCTTTGATAATCTTTTGAAAGTCCATGCAAGACATGTATGTAGTGTGTCATATTTGGCATAATATATTACATAAGATAAGATTTGTAATGTTTTTGTTTTTTTTAAACAAAAGGTGTTGCTACAATTTATAGAAATATTTCCAGTATCTCTCAGAGGTCGGGTTTCAAGTATAATACGTTCGAAGTAATGATGCTTCATATAACGTTATCCAAATAAACAAGTGTTAATGATAAATCCCCTGTGATGTTTGTACTGGCTACTATATACAGGCCACCAGGGCACCATACAGATTTTATTAAAGAATTTTCTGATCTTCTATCGGAGTTAGTGCTGACTGCAGATAAAGTCCTAATCGTTGGTGATTTTAATATCCATGTTGATAATGAAAGAGATTCGTTGGGATCAGCATTTATAGACATTCTAAACTCTATTGGTGTTAAACAACACGTGTCAGGACCTACTCATTGTTGAAATCATACTCTAGATTTAATACTGTCACATGGAATTGATGTCAGTGGCATTGAAATTTTGCAGCAGAGCGATGATATCTCAGATCATTATCTAGTCTCCTGTATATTCCATATAGCTAAAGCTGTAAAGCCAACTCCTTGTTACAAATATGGTAGAACCATTACCTCTACCACAAAAGACTGCTTTATAAATAATCTTCCTGACTTATCTCAGTTCCTCAGCATATCCAATAGCTCAGAACAACTTGATGATGTAACTGAAACTATGGACTCTCTCTTTTCAAGCACTTTAGATGCGGTTGCTCCTTTACGCTTAACGAAGATTAAGGATAAGAGTCCAACACCGTGGTATAATGAGCACACTCGCGCCCTAAAGAGAGCAGCCCGGAAAATGGAGCGCAGCTGGAGGAAAACTAAATTAGAGGTATTTCGTTTAGCTTGGCGGAAAGTACCCTATCCTACAGAAAAGCATTAAAACTGCTAGATCTGATTACTTTTCGTCTCTTCTAGAAGAAAACAAACATAACCCTCGGTATTTATTCAATACAGTAACTAAATTAATGAAAAATCAAGCATCAACAGGTGTTGGCATTTCCCAAGAGCATAGCAGTAATGACTTTATGAACTACTTCACTTCCAAGATCGATACTATCAGAGATAAAATTGTATCCTTGCAGCCGTCAGCTACAGTATCGCATCAGATAGCGCACTATAGATCCCCTGAGGAACAATTCCATTCATTCTCTACTGTGGGAGAGGAAGAATTGTATAAACTTGTTAAATCATCTAAACCAACAACATGTATGTTAGACCCTATTCCATCTAAACTACTAAAAGAGCTGCTTCCAGAAGTCATAGATCCTCTTTTGGCTATTATTAATTCATCATTGTCATTAGGATATGTCCCCAAAACCTTCAAATTGGCTGTTATTAAGCCTCTCATTAAAAAACCACAACTTGACCCCAAAGATCTAGTTAATTACAGACCGATCTCAAATCTCCCTTTTCTGTCAAAGATACTAGAAAAGGTAGTATCCTCACAATTATATTCCTTCCTAGAGAAAAATGATATCTGTGAGGAATTCCAGTCAGGATTTAGATCGTATCATAGTACTGAGACTGCTTTCATTAGAGTTACAAATGACCTGCTTCTATCATCTGAGCGTTCGACACTATCGACCACAACATTCTTTTGAATAGACTAGAAAACTTTGTTGGCATTAGTGGAAGCGCCTTAGCATGGTTCAAATCATACTTATCTGACCACCATCAGTTCGTAGCAGTGAATGAAGAGGTATCATATCGATCACAAGTGCAGTATGGAGTACCTCAAGGCTCAGTACTAGGGCCGTTACTTTTCACGCTTTATATGTTACCCTTGGGAGATATTATCAGGAGACATGGTGTTAGCTTTCACTGTTATGCTGATGATACTCAGCTCTATATTTCTTTGCGGCCTGGTGAAACACACCAACTTGAGAAACTAACGGAATGCATAGTCGATATAAAAAACTGGATGACGAGTAATTTTTTACTGCTAAATTCTGAAAAAACAGAGGTGTTGATTATCGGACCTAAAAACCCCACATGTAATAACTTAGAACATTATCTAACACTTGACGGCTGCTCTGTCAATTCTTCTTCATCAGTCAGGAACCTAGGTGTGCTGTTTCATAGCAATCTTTCATTTGAAAGCCATGTTTCTAGCATCTGTAAAACTGCATTTTTTTCATCTCAAAAGCATATCTAAATTGCGACTAATGCTCTCAACGTCAAATGCAGAAATGCTAATTCATGCGTTTATGACCTCAAGGTTAGACTATTGTAATGCTTTATTGGGTGGTTGTTCTGCACGCTTGATCAACAAACTACAGTTAGTCCAAAATGCAGCAGCTAGAGTCCTTACTAGAACCAGGAAATATGACCATATTAGCCCGGTTCTGTCAACACTGCACTGGCTCCCTATCAAACATCGGATAGATTTTAAAATCTTGTTAATTACTTATAAAGCCCTGAATGGTTTAGCTCCTCAGTACTTGAGCGAGCTCTTATCACATTATAGTCCTCCACGTCCAATGCGTTCTCATAACTCCGGCCATTTGATAATACCTAGAATATCAAAATCGACTGCGGGCGGCAGATCCTTTTCCTATTTAGCACCCAAACTCTGGAACAATCTACCTAACACTGTTCGGAAGGCAGACACACTCTGTCAGTTTAAATCTAGATTAAAGACCCATCTCTTTAGCCTGGCTTACACATAACACATTAATACGCTTCTATTATTCAAATCCGTTAAAGGATTGTTAGGCTGCATTAATTAGATCAACCGGAACCGGGAACACTCCCCATAATACACGATGTACTCGTTACATCGTAAGAAGAATGGCATCTACGCTAATATTTGTCTGTTTCTTTCCTATTCTGTTTCTCAGTCCGTATCCGGTCAGATGGTGGATCAGCACCAAGAGATGATGTCTACAGCCCTGATCGTCAGTGGAGACCTGGGGCCGGATTCACAAAAATCTTCTTAAGAAATAAATTAAGAAGTTTCTTAAGATAAATTCTGAGAAGTTCGTAAGAATTTTCTTAAGTGCAATTCTTGAAAAAATCTTAAGAAGTTCTCAAATTTGTTCTTAAGAACATCATATTTTTTTTCTTAAGAATAAATAAATAAATAAATAAGCAACAACAAATTCATTACCGCTACATTTTAATGTAGCACTTTATTATCCTGTTTTAAAGTAGCAGCCACATCCCGGTATTTGAATATAAAGCGCGTGAGATGTGTTCCTTTAACGACATTAACCGTCAAAAGAGAAATTTACTCGCAGAAAAGCATAAACTATTCAGCTAATTTGACATGGATGACAAGAAAAGAAACAAAAACTTCACTAGGCAAGAGATGGAGGTTCTTATCGAGGAAATTAGCGCAAGGAAGAAAGTACTCCTTGGGAGACTGGATAACAGTATCTCGATGCAAAATAAGCGACGCGCATGGGAACGGAGGCCGTTTCAGCGGTGGCCAACTCCCTTAGAGATGTGGATGGGGTGAAAAAGAAATGGGCAGACTTAAAGTCGGCTGTTAAAAAAAAAGGAGCAGAGAGATCAAGGGAGCAAAAAATGACAGGTGGTGGATCACCGTCTATTATTCTGGATGCATTTGAAGAGAAGGTTCTGTCAGTCATCGGAGATACAGCGGTGACAGGCATTAAATCCGGTGTGGATACAGAGGAAGGTAAGCAGTTATCCAATTTGTTTAGGTACAGTGAACATTCAGTTTATTGTTTTTATTATTCACATAAGTTAGTAGTATTTTTTTAATGAAACATTGCTAGTTACATAGGCCACACTATCTACAATAGCCGGATTAACGTAATTATAAATTATACTCATATATATATATACATATAAACTTTAACGTTGTTTTAACCCAAATACAGTAGGCCTATATCAAAAAAGTCAGCAAAGTGCCAAGGGTAATGCTTTATTTACTATGCAGTGACCTTGACTTTGGAGCTCCTGCCGGTTGTTTCACCTTCCACATTGGACCTTGCTGGTGAGAGAGAAGTTGACGAGGTAATCTGTGCATCATTAATTTTATAATTAGTATATCTTTGGATATATGTGTAATGAAAGTTGTATTTATTTTATTTAAGGCACCCCTGGAGCCTGAGATGAATTTATCCCAGATCCTATTAGATGGCAACCCTACTCTGTGCCAAACTCCCAAGCCAAAGAGGTTCCGCACAGAGAAGATGGTTGACATACAGACCCAGCTGCTGAAAGAAGTTGCTGCACTCCGAAAAGTTCAGGAGGAGTTGCTTCAGGTGGAGAGAGAGAGGCTGGAAATAGAGAGACAAACACTAGAAATAAAGAAACGTAAACTGCAGTAATTCAACAAATATTTATTTATTATATACAAATATTATGTTATATAAATTACATACAAATATTTATTTTGCAGAATTGTAGTTCAAGAAATATATCTTATAATATTATAATATAAATATATATTTTATGACAATTTTAATCATTTGTATTGTAATAATTTACTTGAAAATAAAATATTTTTACATGAAAAATCAAATGTGTCAAATGTTTTATGAACAAATGCAGTAAAGTTTTTTAAGTAACAGTGAATATGGTGTGTTTTTAAAGTAACAGTAAAGCATTATTAGTTTTTCTCAGGTGAATCGTCGTTCTATTAGATTATTGCGTGCTTGCATTCCTGAGTTGGTTGGTGGGTTTTCTACATCCCTCAGAGGCTCATCAGGGGCCTCTGCAATGTTGGGAAGTGGCACACGATGCATCTGGCATATGTTATGCAGTACACACACTGCTGCAATAATTCGGCATGCCCTCTCAGGTGTGTACAAGAGCACTCCACCAGAGTGATCAATGCATCGGAATCTAGATTTCAGAACTCCAATGCATCTCTCCACTACTCCCCTCGTTTTCCTTTGTGCCCTGTTGTATCTTTCATGTGCCTCTGATGCTGGATGAAGAATTGGAGTCATCAACCAAGGTTTTAAGGCTTGGCCACTGTCCCCTGTAAAACACCGGTATTTTCTGCTAACTGAACACAAACGTAACAATGGCATTCCCAAACTAAAAATTTTTATTCATGATTTTTTTTTTTTTTAGCATGTGTTCACTTTTGAAAGAAGACACTAAAAGCATAGAATTAACTAAAAGCATAGAAAACATGAGACTGAAAATTATTTAAAATAATAATAATAATGTAATATGCAAAATTAATTTGTGGTTGATATGCCCCCAAAAAGTATATATTTTATATATATATATATATATATATATATATATATATATATATATTATTTACCTAATAGCCACCCATCAGAGATTTGGCCTTCACTGAATTGTTGACCCAGTGCTGAGTTGGTGAGTATGAAAGAATCATGGGTACACCCAGGCCATTTTGCTACAAGGTTTGTTATTTTCAGTGAAGCATCACAGACTATCTGGGCATTAATTGAATGAAAATTCTTCCTGTTAACATACAGTTCTTCATCATCAGATGGTGCCTACAAAGATAAATGTTGAAAGCAAGTTAAAAAGAAATAATGTTAATCTAACTAATTTATGTATTACATATTATTTACCTTAATGGCAATGTGTGTCCCATCCACTGCACCCAATACATTTGGAAATGCTGAAATCTCAAAGAATTTATGTTTAATGAGGATTTGCTCTGCCACTGTAGATGGAAATTTGATGAAGTTCTTCACCATTCTGCTGAGAGTCCTTGACACGTTGAAGAAAATTCGGCTTACGCTAGATTGACTAATTCCCACAGTATTACTTAAAACTGCTTGAAATGACCCAGAAGCAAAGAAGCGTAGGGCAACCATTATCTGCAGTATAACGGGAAGGGGAGAGGACCTTTTTGTTTTTCGCTGCAAATTATCTCTCAGAATATGTGCAAGATACATTACTGAGTTTCTTGGAAGCCTATAAAGTCTAAGCAGAACATGGTCAGGAAGGGTGAGAGGATCTGCTCGGTCTCTAAGGGGCCTTTCTGGTTATTTTTTCTTTATAAGAAAGTTGTCTATATTTAGTAGATTGTGTGTAACACACAAAAAAGTGATGATCAGTTCAACAGACATTGAGGTATAGAAATTCTACACTGATTGAAAAAAACTGTGCTGGTATTGGATCGATATCGGTATTGACCGATACTCAGAATTTTTGGTATCGGATCGGGATCGGTTCTGAAAAAGTGGTACCGAGCCACCCCTAATTTTTAGCATCATTGTCACATGATCCTTCAGAAATCATTCTAATATGCTGATTTATTATGAGTGTTGAAAACGGTTGTGCTGCTTAATATTTTTTTGGAACCTGTGATACTTTTTCAGGATTCTTTGATTAATAAAATGTCAACAAGAACAGCATTTATTCAAAATAGAAATCTTTTGTAACAATATACACTACTGCTCAAAAGTTTGGGGTCAGTCATTTTTTCTTCCTTTTTTCAAATGAAATGAATACTTTTATTCAGCAAGGAAGTGTTCAATTGATACAAAGTGATTGTAAAGGCTTCTATTGTTGGAAAAGATTTCTATTTTGAATAAATGGTTCTTTTTTTACTTTTTATTCATCAAAAAACATTCTTGAAAAAAATTATCCCAAAAAAATGAAGCAGCACAACTGTTTCCAAAATTATTTATAAATCAGCATATTAGAATGATTTCTGAAGGATCATGTGACACTGAAGACTGGAGTAATGATGCTGAAAATTTAGCTTTGATCACAGGAATAAATTACATTTTAAAGTATATTAAAATAGAAAAATGGTATTTTAAATTGCAATAATACTTCACAGTATTACTGTTTTTTTTAAATCAAATAAATGCAGATTTGGTAAGCAGAAGAAACTTCTTTAAAATCTTACTGATCCCAAACTTTTGAATGGCAATGTATGTATGTAAATTGTGATTTTTTTTTTCCTTGTGATTCTCAATTTTCATGTTCGCAGGCACTCCATGATGTCAACTCAAGGCGTACTACTGTAATCAGAGCTCTTCTGGTCTTGCTGCAAAACAAAAACTTAGGATTCTTTAAGACCTCCCTGGTTAGTCTTTATCATACATTGTTTTCACAATGAGGCATGTTCCATTGCAAAGAGGGGGATTGAGTGGCTACTTAAATTTTTGTTACATTTTATGATAACATGAATATTATTTTTACTAGTTAGTGATTCACGTTATATTGTCCCAATAATAATGATCATGCTCTAATGTTCTGTTGTTCTTCCTGATTTTCCTTTCTTAGCTTAGATTCTGAAGGACAGATTGAGGATGCAATGAAGAAATTACGATTTTTTTTTTCACGCAAAGATTTGTGCAGCTCTTAAGGTATTTAAACAGAGTTATTAATTGAAACAGCAAAAACTTTTTGTTTTGATCTTAAATCTTTTTTATTTTTATTTTTTAAATGATTTCAGAAATGTGTAATTTTACAGGAGGTACGTTTACAGCAATTGTCTCATGTTGGTTTTAATAAAAATAAAGTTGGCTGTTGGGCATTCCTTGTTCTAAAATACATTTTCAAAATGGTATTACATGTGTTGTGTGTTTGTTTGTAAGTGCCGAAGCATTTTGATATTTTTATATAATTTTTACTTTCAGATTTAACGTAAAAAAAAAAAAAATACTAATTTGAGTTGCAACAACTCAAAAATAAGTTAATTAACAATGGCCGGTTTCACAGACAGGGCTTAGACTAAGTCAGTAGGACATAGTTCAATGAGGACATTTAAGTAATTTTTATAAACATTCTTAGAAAAAAACATTACTGGGGTGCATCTTGAGACAAAACAAAGGCACTGATATATTTTAAAATCAGTCAGTGCAAGTTTATTTCAGATGAAACAGTTAAGACTTACATTTTAGTCTAGGACTAGGCTTAAGCCTTGTCTGTGAAACCGGGGGTAAAAGTTTTAAGGTTAATTGCTATCAAAATGTACAAGTTAAATTACTCAGTACTTCAAGTTATGAGTAATTAACATGCACAAGTACAACAAACTCAAAACCTAATAGTTCTGTTTATTTAAAATTGGAGACATCATAACTTAAAAACTGTAACTGATTACCTCAAATTTTTTTACTTTTCTCAACCTTTTCGGGTTTACAGTGCAGTGAAAGTGGATGTTAGGCACAACAATGTTGATACACTGTGCCCCACCGTCACCAGATCACATGACTGCATCACAGTCATGCATCATAGTTTTCAAATGCCTCGATAGTTTTGAATACATCGGCTCTACAACACATTTGTCAAATCTGCCCACCTTGGAGAGTGTTCTCAAAAAGCTGAGTTTCCGCTAGAAAAAACAACACAGTCTCAGTGTGGACGGAAGGTTAAACCGTAGAGAAAAGGAAGCATCGTCAAATGTGTACCAAATCAGAAGTGTGTTTGATGAGAAAGACGTGTAAATACGCAGTGTTGTTGGGGACTCCAAAACACAAAACACCTGAAACACTGGACTCGATGGCCAAGTAAGTGCACTTCCTCACACCCCTGTCAAGAGCTTCAGGCCAGGGAAAATATAAATAGTATCTAAAAATTGCGAAATGTTGTGAGATCATGTAGATCTTCCACTTTTCAATCAAACTCAGAACAGATGTAGAAGTAAAGCAGCACAAAAATGGGTGTGCCTCACAAAATATTTCCTAACAGTTTCAGTTGCACAAAAACACTGGTCAGTTCAACAGAAAAGCTCACTGGGGTGGAGAACTCCACCTAAAGAAAGTCATTTGTACCATTACAGTTTGTAAGGATATTGTTTGTACTGTGGGTCGTAAAGAATGCAAGACATCAAACACGCTGATTTATGAAAAGTAGATACATGTGCAATCAAACATGCTATAGGGTCATTATACAAATTTGGATTCTATAAACAACAGATCGTGGACCACAGCGTTAGGTTTGGGAAAGTTCAATCCATACCATTCATTTTCACATGCACAGTATGCCTGAAAATGGGAATCAAATGATCATGTGAACAACTGTTTCCCACACAATAGTTATAATGGCTCATTTATGAAACTAATGCAAAATTTGGCATTTATCAATATGAACGGGAGCGGTGGCTACGATCAGATCTCACATCAGGTCTCAGTTCGTGTACGCAAGTTTTTGATTTAGCGGGAACTTGTGTGCAGCTTAGTAAATCTGGTGGAGAATTGTTAAGAGAGCATTTAGATTATTTTCCTGACTGACAACCACTCACTAACCGATCATTAACCATTAAATGACGTGATTAAAATTAAATCAGAATAGAGCGTCTGTGACCCATTCCCACAAATGTTTGTTTGTTTCCAGGGATTTCACTTTGCACGGGCAAATAGCAACATCAATAAAACATTAGGATTCATACATCACACACCTGCAGCGCTTGTATAAACGGAGAAAAACAGAATAATATACAAGGAATAAAGTAACTGTCACGGAATCACCCGCATCACCAGCTGAAGCAGCCTCCTACACCCGTTCACAATCACCAGAGTACTAATCACGCACACCTGCAACCACTTACCACCACCATTCATAAGCACACTCACCTCAGTCACTCATCGGCTGGTCTCAAGGTTGCAAGCTCCCATAACGCTGGTTGATGCCTACCTGTCTGTTTCTCCAGCCTGGAACTCCTCTCCTATGATGAACTAAGCAAGTTATGTTTCAGTTAGACTGTTTACTCTACTTCCAGTATTCCCTTTGTTGACTCTCTTCTGTTGGAAGCCCTACCTTGGTTCTCTTTAAATAAAACCCCTTTTTGATGTACACCTACCTGTCTGCCTCCTTACCAGTGTGTGACAGAAGACCAGCCCATTGAAGATATATACGAGCACGAAGGTTCACATGGATCCTGGGAGCACCTCCTCATCTGAGCTCTTTGCCGATCTCGTTCACACTCTCCGGGAATCGCTTCTACCACCTCCTGTCACCGCCCCTCCGACAACCAGTCCCATGGCCCGACCTACTAGCTTCTCTGGGGAGGCAAGCTCTTGCAAAGGGTTTTGTTGCAATGTTCTCTACTTTGAATTACAGCCCCATCTGTTCACGACGGAGCGGGCGAAAGTGGCATTCATTATCTCTCTACTAACGGGAAGAGCCTTGCAATGGGCAGAGGCCTTGTGGAATTCGCAGAGCCCGAGGATTGATTCACTGGAGAATTTCATCAAACATTTCCGAGAGGTATTCAGCCAGCCGACTACGGAGGTCTTGGTGCATGATGAGCTGTTCAAACTACGGCAAGCGGATTTGTCCATTCACGAGTACACGCTTCAGTTCCGCACCCTCGCCGCTAGCAGCGGCTGGAATGAGACTGCCCTGCTCTCCACTTTTCGCCGAGGCTTGAACCCCGCCTTACGTCAGCAGATGTCTATCTCTGACGACTCCGTGGGACTGGAAAGCTTCCTCCAGAAGGCTGCCCGAGTCTCTCAACACCTAACCGCTTTCCATGTTGAGCCCATCGCTCCTGCCTTACCCAACCTCTCACCTCCAGTGCCCGAACCCATGATCATGGATAACTATCATCTATCCACCCAAGGGCTCTGCCTCTACTGTGGTTCTCCGGCGCACCAGATCCGCACCTGTCCCATTCGTCCACCACGCCCAGCGGTGAGTACCATCCAAATTGGTCCTGATGTGTCTCACATGTCTCACGTCGATGCTCTTCTCAGGTATCAAGACCAATCTTTCCCAGTCAAAATCCTCATGGACTCTGGAGCTGCGGGAAACTTCATCTCCTCCCGCACCCTTGCTGGACTCAGGATTCCCGTCACAGGAACGAAACCACCTACCAGATCACCACTGTCCAAGGGAAACCGCTGGGCAAGGGGCTAGTGCGTTACCGGACACCAGAGATCATCCTCCAAATCGGCTGCTTCCATACGGAACAGATCTCTCTACTGGTGCTGGAGGAGGCGGTCGTGGATGTTATCCTGGGACGCCCCTGGCTTTCCAAACATCAACCTACCATCGATTGGAAGTCTGGGGAGATTCTCAAGTGGAGCATGGGGTGCGAGCAGGAATGCCTAAAGGATCTACCTGTCCCCATCTCTAACGGTACCAGCCTTTCACTCTGTTCCACCACCGTTGAAAGCCCCGAGACACACCAAGTTACACCCATTCTCCCCGAATATCAGTCATTTCAGGACGTGTGGACCTGCTGCCTGGGGCTAAACTACCCAAAGGACACGTCTACCCACTGTCGATCCCGGAGAGAACAGCCATGGAGGAGTATGTAAAGGAGGCTTTGAATCAGGGGTTCATCCGTCCATCCACCTCACCCGCAGCGTCAAGCTTTTTCTTTGTGGCCAAAAAAGATGGAGGCCTGAGGCCCTGTATTGACTACTGTGCTCTCAACGAACAGACAGTAAAGTTCGCCTATCCCCTTCCTCTGGTCCCAGCCGCCCTGGAGGAGCTGTGCGGGACCTGTATCTTCAGCAAACTGGATCTCAGGAGCGCCTATAATCTCATCCGCATCCGCAGGGGTGATGAATGGAAGACGGCCTTCGTGATGCCCACCGGGCACTACGAGTACCGGGTTATGCCGTATGGGCTATCCAACTCACCTTCCATCTTCCAGAACTTCATGAATGAGATCTTCAGAGACATGCTAAACCGGTTCGTCCTCATCTACATAGATGACATACTCCTATATTCACCTAACATTGAGGTACACCGTCGTCATGTCGCCCGAGTGCTCCAACGCCTCCGTCAACACCACCTGTATTTAAAAGCCGAGAAATGTGAGTTTCACAAGTCCACAATCCACTTCCTGGGCTACATCGTCACCCCTGCCAGAGTGCAAATGAACCAGAGGAAGGTGGAAGCAGTTCAGAATTGGCCTCAACCCACGACCATAAAGGAGATGCAGAGATTCCTGGGGTTCGCCAATTTCTATCGTCGATTTATTGCCCATTACAGCCAGCTAGCCGCGCCTCTTACCTCTCTCCTCCGGCAGAAGGCCAAATCTCTGTCTTGGACCCCAGAAGCTCATCGGGCCTTCGCTCAGCTCAAGTCGGCCTTCTGCACAGCCCCAGCTCTTTCACATCCAGACCCCAATCTCCGCTTCGTGGTCGAGGTGGATGCCGCGACCCTAGGAGTGGGCGCCGTCTTGTCCCAATGGAAGGGTGAACCCCCGTGCTCCATCCATGTGCATACTTCTCCAGGAAACTGTCCCCGGCGGAGCAGAACTACGACGTGGGCAACCGGGAGTTGCTGGCCATCAAGCTTGCTCTGGAAGAGTGGCGGCATTGGTTGGAAGGTGCTCAACATCCCTTCGTCGTGATCACCGACCACAAAAATTTGCAATACCTCCGAGAGGCCAAACGCCTCAACCCCAGACAGGCCAGATGGGCTCTGTTCTTCACCCGGTTCCATTTCCAGATCTCATAACGTCCGGGGAGTAAGAATGTTAAGGCTGATGCTCTCTCCCGCCTGCACCAACCCGACCCGGCTCAAGAGGAACCAGAGCCCGTCCTGCCACCTTCCGTCTTCTTGTCACCCATCCTGTGGGAACTCGACCGCCAAATCCAAGCCGCCACTCTCACCGAACCTGCTCCGCCGGGAGGTCCAGCAGGGAGGAGCTATGTCCCATCCAACCTACGTCTTACCCTACTGGACTCAGTCCACACCTCTCCGGGATCGGGACACCCAGGCAGCCACCGAACCCTCTCGCTTCTCCAGAACCGTTATTGGTGGCCCAACATGGCCCGGGATGTCGGCCGGTATGTCAAGGGATGTTCGGTCTGTGCCATCACCTCCACACCTCGCCGCCTGCCTGAGGGTAAACTGGTTCCATTACCCATTCCTCGCCGGCCCTGGTCCCACCTGGGGGTAGACTTTGCCACCGTCCTCCCTCCGTCAAACGGGTATACCACCATACTAGTCGTCGTCTAAGAGCAGAAGTTCATCCATTTTTGTTGGGTAGAGAGCGGAGATTCCCCAGATGGATGAGATGGTCCTCACTGCAGAACACAAGATCCAGGGGGTGTGGTTGGATCTAGATCCAACTCCTCCCACCTTACATTTACCTAAACCTACCCATCTCCACCCCATGATCCCTAAACCCACCCATCACCACCCCTAAACCTACCAATCTCCACCCCCTGGATGTGGATCCAACCCCACCCCCTGGATCTTTGTTCTGCAGTGTGGGGCTACTGAGATGGATGGTAGGCAGCACCCTTCTTTATCCGTGCTGACGAAGCTTCACAAGCACGCCGGCTCACTTTCACTGTCTGCGCGTCCTGAAGCATCTGAACAGCACTGTTGCTCCACCAACTACTACGTTCAGCAAAACGTCTGAATAATCGAAATCTAGCAGAAGATTGTTTGGTGTGTTCTGCCGAATGTTCAGCAGTTCATCCCTGGTAAAACTGATTTTGTTTGAGAAACAAAAAAACTGGAAAAACTAACAAAAAAACAGTAAAACAACTGGAGAGCCAAACACTGAGGCGGCAGTGTGCGGTGCCATCTTTGACTCTCTTTGACATAAGTTGGTAACATTTCATAGTCCGAGGAGTTGATTAATGTTAACTAATGAAATTTTACTAAGTATAAAAAATTTTCTACAGCATTTGTTATAACTACAGTAACAAATTAATTCCTCATTATTATTTGATGTTAGCTAATATATTAACAAATGTTAACCAGAGATGGGTAGTAATGAAGTACATTTACTCCATTACATTTACTTGAGTAAATTTTTGGAAAATTTTTATTTTTAAGAGTAGATTTAAAGATGGGTACTTTTACTTTAACTTACTTTAACATTTCTAACGAAAAAAACTGTATGTGTAGTTTATTCCAAGTACGCTGTCTCTTTTATCTGCGAATGAATCACTCTTTTGAGTCGATTCTGTTCAAGGTCTTGAACAAACGAGCCTGAAAAATGGTCTGAATTGGTTCGCAAATCACTTCGAATGATTTATTCAGTTCCCTGCACATACTGAAACGTCTGAAGCGGTTTCTCATTCGTTCTGGGTAATTTAAGAACACGGAGAACATAAAGATCTACAGTCAATTGGAGCCAAAACTGCAGATTCTACTGTTGGCCTGTGATGAGGATCTCTATTAGTTGAACACTGTGAGTGATGTCTGTGAACGATTCCACAGGTATACATTCGATTCCATTAAAGTAATATTGTATAAGCGGTAAGCTAGGTCACGTGAAACGTGTAAAGTGAAATGAATGAAAAGTTTTGATCGCGGCATTTCATTTATGGTTGATTTGCACATTGCATAAAATCCTTTTTTGAGCACGGTCTGCAGCATTGAGCATTATAACCAATCACACACATTTCTGTTGAGCTTATGAATGCAATATCCCATCAGAGGGTTTTTGATTGTTCAGTGTGTGCGCTCATCGACTGAATTCTGATGAATATGCATTTGCAAATTCTCTCATCAGCATAAAAAACAAACATGACATTGCAGCTTCAAACTTTAATGAGTTATATGAATTATGGTAGTTATAAAATTGCCCTCAAGTAAGAAATTAAGAAATGCCCCTGTGGAAATCAGTTAATTTCTGATGCTGATATATACTATATGCAGAGGTGTAAAGAGTTCCTAAAAACCATACTTGAGTAAAAGTACAGATTCCTTACAGTGAACATTACTCCACTACAAGTTACAAGTCACCAATTCCAAAACAACTTGAGTAAAAGTATTAGAGTATCTGATTTTAACAGTACTTAAGTATTTTACTTATACTAAATATAGGCTCAAAGATGCACAAGTCAAAGAGACATGCCAGTCAAAAACTGTAACGTTGTGGAGAAGCTGGGGAAAACAGGCAGAGGCAAGGATCTGTGTGCAGATACAGTGGGGCAAAAAAGTATTTAGTCAGCCACCAATTGTGCAAGTTCTCCCACTTAAAAAGATGAGAGAGGCCTGTAATCGTCATCATAGGTATACCTCAACTATGAGAGACAAAATGAGAAAAAAAATCCAGAAAATCACATTGTAGGATTTTTAAAGAATTAATTGGTAAATTCCTCGGTAAAATAAGTATTTGGTCACCTACAAACAAGCAAAATTTCTGGCTCTCACAGACCTGTAACTTCTTCTTTAAGAGGCTCCTCTGTCCTCCACTCGTTACCTGTATTAATGGCATTTGTTTGAACTCGTTATCAGTATAAAAGACACCTGTCCACAACCTCAAACAGTCCAACTCCAAACTCCACCACGGCCAAGACCAAAGAGCCGTCAAAGGACACCAGAAACAAAATTGTAGACCTGCACCAGGCTGGGAAGACTGAATCTGCAATAGGTAAGCAGCTTGGTGTGAAGAAATCAACTGTGGGAGCAATTATTAGAAAATGGAAGACATACAAGACCACTGATAATCTCCCTCGATCTGGGGCTCCACGAAGATCTCACCCGTGGGGTCAAAATGATCACACGAACTGTGAGCAAAATCCCAGAACCACACGGGGGGACCTAGTGAATGACCTGCAGAGAGCTGGGACCAAAGTAACAAAGGCTACCATCAGTAACGCACTGCACCGCCAGGGACTCAAATCCTGCAGTGCCAGACGTGTCCCCCTGCTTAAGCCAGTACATGTCCGGGCCCGTCTGAAGTTTGCTAGAGAGCATTTGGATGATTCAGAAGAGGATTGGGAGAATGTCATATGGTCAGATGAAACCAAAATAAAAAACTCAACTTGTCGTGTTTGGAGGAGAAAGAATGCTGAGTTGCATCCAAAGAACACCATACCTACTGTGAAGCATGGGGGTGGAAACATCATGCTTTGGGGCTGTTTTTCTGCAAAGGGACCAGGACGACTGATCCGTGTAAACGGAAGAATGAATGGGGCCATGTATCGTGAGATTTTGGGTGAAAACCTCCTTCCATCAGCAAGGGCATTGAAGATGAAACGTGGCTGGGTCTTTCAGCATGACAATGATCCCAAACACACTGCCCGGGCGTAAGAAGCATTTCAAGGTCCTGGAGTGGCCTAGCCAGTCTCCAGATCTCAACCCCATCGAAAATCTTTGGAGGGAGTTGAAAGTCTGTGTTGCCCAGCGACAGCCCCAAAACATTACTGCTCTAGAGGAGATCTGCATGGAGGAATGGGCCAAAATACCAGCAACAGTGTGTGAAAACCTTGTGAAGACTTACAGAAAACGTTTGACCTCTGTCATTGCCAACAAAGGGTATATAACAAAGTATTGAGATTAAATTTTGTTATTGACCAAATACTTATTTTCCACCATAATTTGCAAATAAATTCTTTAAAAATCCTACAATGTGATTTTCTGGATTTTTTTCCCCTCATTTTGTCTCTCATAGTTGAGGTATACCTATGATGAAAATTACAGGCCTCTCTTATCTTTTTAAGTGGGAGAACTTGCACAATTGGTGGCTGACTAAATACTTTTTTGCCCCACTGTATTTCATGGAAAAGCTAGAACAAACAATAAGCCAAAAACCAAAGGGAACAAAGAACAGACGGGCAAACAGACAACCATTACATTCAACAACTCACAAAGAACTAAAGAAACTCTAGGGCTGTATATACAGTATACAAGAGGCTAACAAGCTGAACAAGATAAAATACAAATTGACTACAAACACCACGGTAGACAGGAAGTGACAAAAGTCCAAGACAAGGCACAGAAAACGCAACAAAAACAAGAAAGAGCTGATTTGTGAGGAGAGCAGTCACACTTATTTTCTGAAACCAAAATAAAACTGAACACCTCAATATTGCAAAAAACAATATCCTTCAAAAAGTTCTCTTCAGTGTAACGGATAAATAAAATAATGTTAAAGGGGTCATATAATACTACATGCACTTTTACAAGTTGTTTGAACTGAAATGTGTGTTGGCAGTGTGTGTACACAACCACCCTATATTAATAAAAAAAATCCACCCAGTGTTTTTTTTGTAATCTCGTTAAATCTTTACCTCTTTCTTAAATCGAGCCATGGGGGCACATGGGTGGAGCTGGTTGTTGAAACCACGCCCACCTAGTTCGCCAGTGGTGACAGCAGCGGCAATCCACCTGTCACTCAACTGGCCACGCTCTTAATTATGCAGAACTTTAAGGGTCAATATAATTTAAACATGAGTTCTAAAAAAATTCACCCCCCTCACAGTTAGCTATATAGACCAAAATAATTTTTTGCACCAGGCTGTAAGCATGTTTTTTTTTGGCTGTAAAGTTGGGCATTTTAACATGGGGAATCTATGGGATTGACTCCCTTTTGCAGCCAGCCTCCAGCGGCCAGTCGATGAATTACAGTTTTAGTCACTTCCGTGTTGGTTTCACGAGAGAGAGCGGGAGGTTGCTGCTTGCCTCAGGACCCGCCTTGAGTGAGCTGTCATCAGTTGTTTCACCTCCGGAGCAGATTTAGACAAGAATGACTCCTAAGCGATTGAGATGTTTTGTTGTTGAATGTAATAATGAGCATAGCAGTAGTCATTTACTCCCATCATCTGAGCGGCTGAAGAGGATTAGGTTTTGTTCTGAAGGGAATGCGCCCTCCATCTACCGAAATGTTCGCGCGAATCATTCGATATCCAGCTTCACCTCCAGAAAAAGTGAGTACAAGGTTTTTTTAAATGAATCTTTGCAAATCGCCTTTCCTAATAATGTGCTAATTAGCAAGTTTCACGATGAATGCGGCTAAAGTAAACAGTCCCTCAGAGAGTGGCTCGGAAGAGAGGGGCGGAGTCAGCAGAGCTCATTAACATTTAAAGGAGAATGACACAATACCGAGCTGTTTTTGACAGGGTGAAAAAGGTGTTTTTTACACTACCAATGAGAAATTTTAACCAAACTATGTTACAGACGTTTCATTAAGACCCTAAAGAATAATATCAACTTGTGGAAAATGGGCATTATATGACCCCTTTAAGTAAAATTAAAAAGTCAAAGTCTTCTTGCACTGGATGTGCTGGTTTCGGCCTCATTGGCAGCTGCAGTCATGTCCTCATTTCATTGATAAAACACCTGTGATTCACAACTACTGGCTAAGAAACTCACATTCACGTAAAGTAGCCTTGTTTACAAGTTTTCAAGTAAGGACAAAATGCACAAGATATAGTACTTTCAGTGCCCTGTAGTTGGCAATATCAAATTTTTTGTAGCATAAATAAACTGCTGCAGAAAAGCTAGGTGCCATGCAAAATGTAATGTGTAACTGCAACACTCATTTCAAATGTAGTGGAGTAGAGAGTATAGATACTCATTTAAAAATGTAGTGAAGTAGAGAGTATAAGTTGCTAATATCTTTGATACTCAAGTACCTGAAAAGATACTTAAGTACAGTAATTAGTTACATTTACTCAAGTACTTTACACCTCTGACTGTGTGTGTGTGTGTGTGTGTGTCCATAGTAACTACAGAAGTCAACATTTGAAGTGGATCAAAAAAGTTAATCAAAGTTGTCCTAAGACGAGAACGGGTATTGTTTTGGTTTTAGGACAACTTTGATGAGAGGTTTTGATCCACTTCAAATGTTGACTACTATAGTAACTCACTAATTGTGTAGATTTTTCACTGTATACTTTTTTACTTTTACTCAAGTAACTATTAGGATTGTTACTTTTACTTTTGAGTAATTTTACTTTTACTTGAGTGCAGTTTTTGGCTACTCTACCCACCTCTGATGTTAACTAATGAGACCTTATTGTGAAGTGTCACCACATAGGTTCTTGTTTGTATGACGTGGACGTAATGAATTCTTATCTGGGGTTGCGTGGAGTCAGTTGAAGCTGTTTAAAAATGTATTTTGGGCCGTCACAAATTTAGTACTTATGGACTTGAGAAAAATACCTAGTACTGAGCAATAGTGAGCATCAATAGTATAAATGAGCTATTTGTTTTATTTTAAAGCAAGGTTACTGTTCATGTGACAGCTCTAAAAATGAATCCCATACGCATGGTGAAGCTAAGTTCCCATCATACTTCTCATTTCTTCTCATTTGTTAATTTCAGTCACACCCACAACAAAATCTCTGACTCTGACTGTGCATTTAAAGTTGCTGCACTTCTGGTGTCTCTGCTCTGTAACGCGAGCAGTTTCACACCATGTTTGTTCCAGCTCTGCTCACCTGTATTGTGCTGAGAGCATTCAGTGCTCAAGCTAAAGTAGCTGAAAACTTTGACTGTAAAGAATTTTTCTACAGAGACACAGAACCGGGGGGAATGGATCAGAATGCCAAGAAAATCTGTCAGTTTACAGCAAAATTCGGCCCTCATTACGCTACGCTGTACTCGGTTTATCACAGGATTCCTCTCTACAGCGCCTACAGATTTGACCCAACATGCTTCACTGACAGTGGAAGGCCAAGCTTCTGGCATTTAGAGCCACAGGTAACCATGTGCTTCACTGTCTAACAAAAGACTTTCATTTGCAGTTTAAGCTCTGCATTCCATTCTGTTTTATCATTCCAAATAATATATAAAATACATTAGACTGATGGTGCTTTATGGAACGTTCTTATACTGTACTATAACATTAAAAAAGGTTGGCAAAGTAAGAACAATACATTTGATACAGTATTTGTTAATCTTTGTTTTGTTTGTTCATAACCTTTAATGTTAATGTATTAGTAAATGTTGAAATTAACATTAACCCTCAAAGACCGAAATATAGAAAAAAAAGTGTGAAAATAATGTTGTACCTTTAAAATGTTGTTGTAGGAGGCATTTTAGTAAGTTTTTAGGTAAATGTTGTAATATTGCAACATTGGGCTCTTGGGTAGCAGAATTTCAGTGTTTTGAATACAATAAGTCATATTTTTATATAAAAAAAAATTATTATAAAAATATATGTTCAGATTATATTTACAGAACTTGATGAACTAAATGAAAACTTTCATCACTTGACTTTAGAACTTTCATCGCCTTCATGTAAAACGTTCATCACTTATATCAGAGTCCATCTCAAAGTCACTGTTCCCATTTTGCACAGCATCAGTGATTTCCTGGCTGATGGCATTCTGAAATAGAAAAAAATACACTGATTATTTTTTATGCTAAATAATCTACAGAAAAATCCCAATCAAATTTACACATTTTAAAGAATTCACCCATTCTTGAGAATTCACACATTTCATAGAATTCACACAATACTGTCTGATTGCATATTGTGCCCTTTTCTTTATCATAGTAATAGCACTGATACCCCCACAATCCAGAACATTATCAACTGTCCCTCATGCAGCAGGCAGATATTTGGGCAAACAAGCAAAGCACAGAAAGAAAAGAAAAAAAACAGGACCAGTTAAGTATTTTTTTTATAAATGATAAGATACAGATAGTTTGAAATATTATTACACAAATACTTTATCATTCTTGAGGAAATAATTTAATAATCATTAAATATTGATTGAAACTCAAAATGATAACAACAAAGATATTTAAAACTATATTTAAAAATGATCAAAATAAGTATGTTTCTACTAGTATTTTTTGTCACATAGAACAGGGGAGAAGCACAATTCATCCATGTAATGTGCAAGGTGCACAGGCAAATTTTTGCTACCCCTTTAACCCAGTGCTGCAAAATTACAACACTGACATAAATCCAAAATGATCAAAGCATTTGACAATACCTTAATATCTTCATAATCTAGACATACTACAAATCAGAGAAAAACATATTTTAGGCATTTTACTTACTTATCCAGTCCAGAAAAACAAGATGATGTGCTTCAAGGGAAGTTTGCAGGTTGTGTGACTTCATGTCCACGTAAATAGACCTATTTTGTTTTTTAAGTCTAGCATCCAATTGCATTGCAAGGCTGAACAATAATACCTATTAATTGCGTAAAAGTGGTCTTGGAGTGAAAAAAAAAAAAAAACATGAGCAGGGTTTTTTTTAGTCAAGCTAAAAATGATGTTGTAATATTGTGGGCCTTACAGGGTTAATATCCGCATGCATTTTGATGGTACATGATAAAAAAAAATATTCCACATCTTTTTTGGTTTATTTGAGAACATTTTATTGATAAAGCATGTTTTTGACCACCCCTCACTCCCCCATCTCAAAATATATTTACGTTGCGTAAAAATGGTACAGAATTACGGAGAAAATTCTCCATTCACATATCATAAGACAATGTTCAGAGAGCAATTCAAAATCACAAATCTGTCAAAAAATGTTAAGCAATCATTAAATGAAAAGGGGAAAACACTTGAAACACATTGATATATTGCATTTGATAGACGTAGGTTTGTGTTGTGGTGCGAGGCTGGGAAACTCCAGTCCTGGAGAGCCACTGTCCTGCAGAGTTTAGCTCCAACCCTAATTAAACACACCTGCCTGTAACTTTCTTATGATCTTAAAATACATTCATTAGCTGGTTCTGATGTGTTTGATTAGGGTTGGGAGCTAACTCTGCAGGACAGTGGCCCTCCAGGAACGAAGTTTCCCAGCCCTGATGTAGTGTGTCGTGTCATATCATGTACTTCATGGAATGAGATGTTACTCCGTGTTAAACTTCAAGAAGCGCTTCTTCTCTGCTGTGAAACAGAGGTGCACATTACACTTTTTGCACATCACTTTGGGTGTTCCTTTGCACCCAGGAACCTTGCATCTTCCCTTTTTGTCACACATAATGAGAAATCCTGGTTAGGGATGGGAGCCGTGGACCCTTGCTCCCTTAACCCTTATTGCGCAACGTTGCCCTGAGGCAACAAAAAGAACAAATGAATTTCTGAACATGCAAAATAAAAAAAATTCATAAAACCTGACAAAAGTCTTCTCTACAGCTTCACACACACACACACACATTTTTTTATGTACAGATCATGTCATTTTAAATGAGATTACTAAAGCAAATAATCTTGCCGCCTTCTCACACCATGTGCTCCTGTGGCCATGTGTCAGAACAGGACGTCCCGTTTGATAGTGACTCCCACGCCTTATTGGACTGTTCTTTGATACTTTTCAAACATTTTAATTGGTTGCAATCATTTAAAAAAACATGCACTTAACATGGGGCATAAGAAAAACTTTCCGTTGCTGCAGTAGAGGGATAAAGATTAATAAATGCTGTAGAAGTGCAGTTTATTATTAGTTCATGTTGCTAATGTAATTAACTAATGTAACTTTATTGTAGTGTTACCTTACGTATTGTTACAATAAATAAAATAAAATGACAATTTTATAAAATAAAAATAATAGAACATCAAACTAACCATCTAACATAATATTTCTTCTGTAGATTTCCGAACCTGAAGAACAAAATCTACATGCTATGGTCCGTGAGACTCAACATAATAAAAACGATTATAAAGGAAATCAAGCCATCAGCGACGACTACAGTGAAACAGGATATGATCGTGGACACCTGAACCCCAACAGCTTCCAGTGTGGTGAAGGGCGTATAGCAACGTTCACGCTGACCAATGCAGCACCTATGGATGCGTGCTTCAACCGTAACCAATGGGCAAAGTGGGAGAAAACTTTGAGGACTTTTTTAAGAGACAAGCTTTCAAGTGACGGTGGTTCTGCTACAGTCTACATTATCACAGGTACAGTACCCCCCGATGAGAATCTACGGATACCACAAAGCGAAATCTCTGAAGAGCCTGAAAGGGTGACGGTGCCGTCTCACATCTGGACGGCCGTCTGCTATAAGCACCACTCTGATGACAGAAAGTCTTTCTCCTTCGGCTATATGGGGGAAAACACGCCGGAAGGCAGCATAAACCTGATGAGCGTCTTAAACCTGAACACACAAATACAAAATCTCTATCGTCAGCTCTCATCCATTTTTGTGGATGATTGTTTTCATGACAATAATAAATTAGATGGGGTTAAGGTCAAATTTCAGAAATTAATCAATCTACAAAGCAAGGAGAAGCAAGGAGTCCAAATGAGCTCAGGCATGCAAAGCACGTATCTCGCATTGAGAAAGGCTGCCGACAGTAACATCATACCTGAAAAGAAATTCAAGGTGAGTGAGATGACAATAAAATTAGCCTTTGACAGCATGAGCACTTACAACAATGTAGTAAAGGATATGAAGCTTTCTGCTGAAAGCACTTGTCTTATAACTCTCGTGAAACCACAAGTAAGGGGAAAAAGGGACATATCAGGGGTGTCGGATGCTGTTGAATGCCTGCTGGTCCCAGAGAAGCAGAAGACTGCAGCTGATGGATCGCCCTGCTCGAAATTCTCTGACTCTACATACAGCTGTGAATGTGAAACAAATGGTGAAATCAAGTCCTGCTGCTCCACTCCCTGCCTGTACCGGGACAATCTCAATTCCTACAGGTGTTACTCAGGCCAGACGCAGATCGAGTGCTCAGCCCGGTACTCACTCATCACTTTTAAAGGAGAGAAGTGCTTGGATGATCACCCATGTGCAACATACGGCAATGACTACTACTGGTGTAACACCATCTCTGGCAGCTGGGACTACTGCAGCCCTCCGCTGTGGAGAAGTATAGCTAAAAACGGGAAGTACTGCCGCAGTGACCATGCCTGTGCCAAATATGGATCAGGGCAAATGTGGTGCTACACGGATGATGAAGGCAATTATGAAGACTGCTGTACTTCTGATGACTGCCACTTAGCTGTGAATGGCCAAACCTGCAGGTCTGATCACAAGTGTGGCTACCATGGGAATGATTACCTGTGGTGCTACACGGACTATGAAGACAACTGGGATTACTGTTGCAGATCATGTTGATTATAGTTGGTTTACAATTTGTGGTATGAGTATAACTAAAGCAGGACTTTGCAAAATGTACTGGGAGCACTTACTAACCTACAAACTATCTAACATAAAAAAAATAAAGACTGAAATTAACAGCAGCTTAAAATGCTTAAACTTAAAGGGTATATGTATGCAAAAACCAAAAAATCTCATTAAAAACATTAATCTATAATGCATTTTCAATTTTTTTTTAACGTTTTTACAATTTTTGTATACTTCATTTTCAGTAAAAACTAATTTCGGTTCACATTTCATATATGTTTGTATTGTACTTTCCACAAAACAGCTGTACAGGAAGTTGTATTCTAAAAGAAATTGCACTCTGTAATATCTTTTTAGGCCTCTAACTAATTGATCAATTAATCTATTGATTATTTTTATGATTAGTTGATTATATTTTTGATTACTCCGTTTATCATTTTGATTAGTTGATAATCCTTTAGTTAATTTGCCCATAAATAACAACCACAACTTCTGCCAATAATCTTTCAATGTTTCATTCAAACATTTTCTCATAAAATAATTATTATATTTACTAATATAAAATACACACACACAAAAAAGTGACAAGAATTAAAAGGCATCTACCAGGAGTACAAATGTCAATGATGGCTGCATTCGCAGTCAGAGTTTGGGATCAACAGTGCGTGAATCTTGAAATGTGTGTGGGGTTTTTTCATTCAGAAGACTAAAGTATTCAATACATATCTGTATGTATGGACAACTGAAGTCACGACCGCATTCAGGTAACCATAGTGATAGTATCAGAGATTTGAACAACCAACAGCAACTTTGAATGCTTTGTAAAAGAGGGCAGAGAATCTGTTTGAGCCAGGAGCCTCACAGCTCTGGTGGATCTTTGGATGAACGCAAATTATTTCTCCATCTCTATGAGTTGATAAAACCTGTCATGATTATACAGTTGCGTGTGTTTAAACTGACTCTAATTTGCAATGATTTAAAAATTTAGCCTGAGATTGAATAAATATCTAAAATAAAACCAGGACCAAATGAACAACATTGTATTTATTACTGTCCAGTTATCCATTCATTAGGGACTGATGATGTTGCACTGAGTCAAACTGATCTTATCAGAGGATGGAGGGTAACTAGTGCCACTACATGCATGCTCATACAAAAACAACTTGAGTAAGAGTAAAAGACTAGCTTATTTATAAGTACTAATGAGTAGTGAGTATGATCATCTCTTGGGCGCATCTGCCATGAGCTTCATATCTCCTGTTGCTCTCGCGATTTCATGTATATGCACCCCAGAAAAAAGCAGAGGACAATTACTTCCTTATTTCAAACACACACTGTAAAGGCCTTTCCTCACTGAACTCGAAAAAACTAAATGAATTTCGGACGCGATGACACACTGGAATAAAACAATAGATTTCTATGGATGCTTTCACATAGACCGCGAACATTCCCGCACCGAAAATGCGAATGGTTTTTTTCCAACCAATCTGACGTATCTTCAGTTTCGCAAAAGCAAAAACACGGGCCGTCCAGTCAGATTTGAGCTTAGATCACGTGTCTGGAGCCATTGGTGAGTGCACTTGTGGTGGTGGTTTTGAAATATCTCATGTTAATTTTATTTGTGGACAGTTAATTTTATTTTTATTTGTGCTGTACAATTCTGGAGGGTAAGAGAAAATACACATTGATTCAGTTAGCATCGGATGTGAAAGAGTAAGAGAGAAGACCAAAAACAATTCAGTATGCAAATAATACAACTACGTCATCCGTGCCCAATAGCTTCACCATTCAGTTGGTTTAGTGCACGGGTGTCAAACTCATTTTAGACCGAGTTAGAAAATTACTTCAGAAAATACACTTTCCTGTCAGAAACACTGTTCTCAGACCAAATCCTGTCTGAATATGTTTTATTATATTGTCATTTCTTCATCTTTTTAAAAATCATTCATGTCATTTGAAATAAGTTAAAACATTAGTTCAGAAAATACTTTTTCCTGTCAGAAAATACATTTCATTCATTTAGCAGATGCTTTCCAAATGAGGACAATAGAAGCAATCAAAACCAACAAAAGAGCATACACACACACACACACACACACACACACACGTGTATATACACATACATACAGTATAATAAGAAAACAAGTAGAATAGTAAAAGAATAGAGAAAGCTAGTGTTTTTAAAGAAAATAAGCAGTTAGAAAACGAATAGAGAGTGCAAGTGTTAGAAGGTCAAGTGTTTTTTTTTTAATAAAAAAGAAAAATAGATAAAATAGAATTAGAATTATATTATAGTTTTGTCAAATACTTTAATTCAAAAAAATTCGGTCCCACTTTATATTAAGTGGCCTTAACTACTATGTACTTACATTTAAATTAATAATTTGGTACAATGCACTTAATGTGTATGTATTGACGAGGCTCACACACGGAGTACTGCTCTCAGAATGAATTTATTCTGTCCTATAACACAGTCCTGAACTTGGCTTACTGCCGCATTATACTGCCATCTAGTGGCCATTTTAACATGGAACACATATCAATACAGTGTACATACATGTTTTTACATTGTACTTTATTTTAAAAATACCTGCATGTAATTACATCTGTGATTAATTCCATCCTTTACACATTAACCCACCCTTAAACCTACCCATACCACCAAACCTGTCCCTAACCTTACCTGTATCCCACCTCAATAGCAGCAGAAGTGTTTTGCAATACAATATGAACACAATAAGTACATTGTATTTATTTTTTGATGTAAGTAGTTAAGGCCACCTAATATAAAGTGGGACCAAAAATTCACATTATTTCAAAAAAATTCAACATAATTTCCTATTGCATAATTCTATAAAAATATTTTTTTGTAGGTATTGGTGTGTTAGATGTGTCTATCCATTTTCGTACATGTACATGAAACGTAGTGGGAGGGGCACTTCATTGAAAGTGTATAGGTGGCGCTATAGAGCCATTTTTTGCCACACCCACTTTTGAAACCCGTATCAGACGTAAATTTTCACCACTTCTGGCTTGTGTGCAGTTTCATGAGTTTCCGAGCATGTTTAGGCCCTCAAAAATGTGAGTAATTTTGGAGAAGAAAAACAGAAGAAGAAGAAGAAACAACAGAGCAATTCCAAAAGGTCCTTGGGCCCTAATAAACTGAGCAATTTCAAGACGGTCCTTGCACCGCGGTTCTTGGGCCCTAATTAGATCCAGTCTTCTTGCAATTTCGTCTTTTGTTTTCTTAAGTTCATCCATGAAGTTCTGTTGCTGATGAATGACTTTCCTCATCTCAACAATGAATTTCCCAGCTTTTGACTCCATCTCACTTTCACGTATTTGCTGATTTCCTGATAGTTTGTCCATGTCATCGAGTGTCTTGTTATCTTCAATAACTGAGAGAATGTCGAACACAAGGCCAATCCCAGCAAAAACTCCTGTAAGGGTTGTAGTCAGACGCACAGTTTTAGACGCCTGTGCAGCCACTTCACCAATGTCATCTATCCGCATGATGCGTAATATTTCACTGGCACCAGCAGCACATTTAATAAAGCCACAGATATCATCATGTGGTTTATTATGCTGTCTCAGTATTTCATTAAAATGTGCAGAAATGTCATCCAAATATCAGTCATAGGTTTGATTTTTGTTCTGAAATTCTTCAAGTCCATTTTTGACGTTTTGTATTAATTTCTTCTGCTGGTGCATTTTCATGAAGTTTAAGAGTCCACCAGCTAAGGCCACAACAGAAGCCCCCAGAGTAAATGGAGCTAAAGATAATCCTGCAATGGTGGTGACCCCTCCAACTATTCCCACTATTCCTCCACCTCTATTGAGCACACCGTCTCAAATCTTTTTCAAATGTATTAATGAGATGATTCAGCGCCTGTATGCACTCCTGGAGGTCATGGTAATCTCTCTCATAGACTGCAATGAATTCCTCTTGGAGACCAATAACATCAGATCTGAAGAGAGCAGTGTAGTGATTTTTGCTTTCGCCAACCTAGGGAGGCGAAATGGTGTAGTGATGGGTACCCGTGTCACCAATGACGTTATGATATTTGGATCACGTGCCACTTAAGGTGTGGTTATGAGTACATCACATAAGAAAGATTGGTGGGATCTCTAACTTGTAGAACCTCTTTCTGTATCAACACAAGGAAGACACAAGTGTAATAAAATAGAATTTATTAACAAAAAAATAGACGAGTAATCAACAACTACTAAACGAATACCATAAATGAAATAGGAATAAAGTGCATAAGATGCATAAAATGCAAGTGATTATGTTGGGTGTTGCAATGTCAGAGCTACGTTATCTGGAAAGATAAACTGTTGCTACTCTGAAAGAAATAAGGTGAAGAACCTTATTATGCATCAAACAAATACATGAAAGATTTGCTATAAACTGCAATCGGCTATATAATATCTAATGTGAATTAGAAAAATCATATACTGATAATATACAACAATGCCAAGGTCTCTGGTAGAGGTTTGGATAGGTGATAGTTAGGTTCTCTGTGGTCGAGTGAGCAGTCCGGTGGCGGTGACTTCATCCACTGGTTGTGCTGGTAACAATGCAGTGGGAAAGGAGCAGGAATCCGTTTCGACAGCCTTGAACACGAAGCGCTGGAGGATGCTGATCTCCTGGAGCACCAAAGGGTCCTAGAATCTGGAACACGCAGATGTGGCCCTGGAGTAGGTGCAGAAGGTCCTTAGCCTGGAACATGCAAGCCAAGGTACCTTGGAGTGAAGGTTGGCTCGCTGGAGCTTACCCATGTTACAGATGCCTGTGTGTCTTCTGCCTCTTTGGGCTAGAGACTCAGAACTTGGTTGATCTGTTAGTGTCTCACCCTTGCAGGCCGGAGACTCAGATCTGGTTGATCTGTTGCTGTCTTCCTGGTAACAGGCCGAAGACTCAGAAACAGGAGTGTCTTTTGGGAAGGTACCTTTATCTGTTTTCGATGAGGAGGAGATTGCAATCTGGCGCTTCTCCATTTCCATGCTGTGATTGTGTTTCCATCAGAGTGAGGGACACGGTGTGGCCCACCCTTCTTTCCTCCTGTGGAACTTATTTGCATAGTCCAAACACAAATTAGAAAATTGTCACAAAAGTTTTACCAATGCATCATTCACTTACCAAACCACAACCAGAATACCTTTGGCAATGTTACGAACACATTAAGTCCAAACATGATGGAAGAAGATTGAACTGTCATGCATGCATTCTTTTGTCCATCAACAGCTGAGTTTGTGTAAGATGTTGCACTACACGTTGCTGTCACTAAGAATACTTATTTCTCTGAATAAGTATGAGATGTGTGTGTTGTAGTTTGCATCAGTTTAAGGTTTGAGAACATTGTTCTGAATAGATTTGGATGTAACTTAAGTCACAGGCCAAAACCTTAGGAATCAGTCTGTTGGTGGGTGAAGGGCAGAAACTGCATTTGACCAATGAGAAGTCCTGTCCTTCCCGGGCTTTTTACCAAAGGTCTTCTTCTTGCCCTCTAAGAGGTGTCTGGCTGTTGTCCTGGCATCTTTATCTGATGGCGTTGGACAGTTTGCTCATGTTAGTCCACCAAGATCCAATCAAAATGTAGCAAACCTTTGTCCACTATTGTGGTCAGAGAGGGGTCCCACCATAAACTGGGCCCTGGAATGTGCTGTCCACTACAGCATAAAAATTAAGAATTTATTATTCTATATTGTACAATTTGTAATATATACACACATACATATATATATATATATATATATTTTTTTTATGAATGGTAGTTATTAGCATATATGGTACTTATTATATGTTGATGGAACTGAGTTTCATTAGTTTATTTTAATTCTATATGCTACATAATAAAATAATCCAATTTTTGTTTAAGCAACCAATTATTCTGGTCCACTGAATGAAGTGAGTATAATGCATAAGAACTCTCTTACTGCATATGGGAGGTTCATCCATGCTTTTGCATCGGCGGTGATGAGTGGATGACGCCATTGTTGCTGTGATTAAGGAAACACAAGTGAATACATTATCTGTTTAAATTTATTTATACTTACTATAACATATTACTTCGCTAGTTTTAGATGAAAGTTTTTGTCTTCTGTGTATTTACTTTAGCCTACCTTTGGGGTCTTTGCTATTATATTCCAATATCATTATGCCTCAATTAGCTAGTTATAGATTAAGAGTTATTGTTATTTATGTACAGATGGCTTGCTGCTGTTTAATAATGTTGTTAAAATAACATTCTGTTCTGTAAATGCATTGTCTGCTGGTTTATTTAGCTACTTTTCAGCACACCACATTAAGTATGCCACACAGTACTGTAAGACTTTGAATGTTAAAGTTAATTAACACCTGTCCACTGTTGTGGGTTTGCTACTGTTACAATTAAAAATCATAGAAGGGTAAAAACATTGGAATGTTGTAAGAAACACAGCTACAACAAATAAAATTGATAACGGGTGTGTTTGAGTTATAGTGTGCGAATAATCAAGCATTGATAATAATCACACGTATTGGCGGCACTGAGGGCCCCCCAAATAAAATTCTGCTTAGGACCCCATAAAAGCCCTGGGTCTAATTCTTGTTTCTGTTTTCTCTTTCTATTAACCTTGCATTTGGATAGTCACTCAATTAGTTTTCTTTTGCTTTGTTCCCACCCTCCTGAGTTATGTTGCATTGATAAGAAGTTATCACAAACTAAGACTGTTTAGTTGTGCTATCTTACAATCAATATATAGGTAAAAAAGGTATTAAAAGTATTGAATTTAACTCAATGATTACTGTATATACTCTGATTAAAAACCACAAATATAATATAATCTTTTCAAAAGAAACAGAAATCAGTCTTTTGAGTAATAGTGAGTATAACTTTATGTGAAAACTTTTACATAAAAACTGAGTCGCTGCTGCTGCTGCTGCTTACGTGAGTGACCACCTACCCTACCTTTAATACTGTATTTTTATGTATTGCTGTCTGACTGTTTTTATATTTTATTTCTCCCAAACATACTTGTGTTGTGAACAGGTAGGCCTAATGAAAATACCAACATCATGTAGAGTGAAAGTTTAATTGCACAGGCTTTCAGAATTGACAAATCTGTGGCCAATTGGTGTAGAAGTCACAACTTAAAGGGGTAGTTTAAGAAACTGAACATTATTTACAACATTATTAGCTGTAATCCAGAGAATGCAGGCAAAAAAGGAAATATGATTTTCCACAAAGTGGCTGTTTTTGGACAGTTTGTTCCATGTTCACTTAACTGATTCACCAGTTCATTTACATAATCATGTAATGATGTAACATATATGTATTTATGGTAACACTTTACATTAAGGTTCCCTATATGTAACATATTTAACTCACATGTTATAAATGCTTAATGAATATATTTTGTACTGTCCTCAACATAGCTTTAGTTTTGTTTTGACAGTCAGATAAACTCCCTTCCCTCACACAACTCTGAAGACAAGAAGTTCGTTTGCCACAGGTTTAATGCTCTTGGGTATGGAGTGAAACTACAAATAAACAAATGAACACATTAAAGAATAATGTTCAGAAATTAACAAATCTACAGAAGCAAAACAACATTCACATTGATATAATATGCTGTGATGCTTGAAAATGCACACGGCCTTTACTTATGTAAATACACAATACAGCGTTATGACCCTAAAGTAATAGCTCAGTGAAAATGATTAAGTCACTTTGACCTGTTTACATTTATATAACATTAATATAAATCAAATAAATACTTACAAGTGATGCTGTTGCAAGGATAAAGATTACAGAAATATTTTGCAATTAAAGAGAGCCACTGTTACTGCTGCCCCCATAGAGCACTAACTACTTCCTGATCTACCTGAACACCAGAAATCTCAATTTTAAAATGACATTAAACTTGCCACTAGATGGAGCTAAACCAATAATAAAGTGAATAAGAGAAATACTGTCATTAAAGAACTGTACTCAAATAATTAAATCTCTAATCAAATTAAACATGAAACATGGAATTTGTTTAAATCAAACTTCTTCCAGTACAATATTAGACTGTTATAGTGAGACTGAAGGGTGTTGTATTTATGTTTTTCTCATTCATATATCATGACTCGTGTCACTTTTCTCACTATGTTTCTTACTAGAGCATCTACTCTGTACCTTACCCATGATACAATGCAAAAGTTCATGATGCCTATCCACAGCAGTGATTAAAAATTGATGTATTTTGTTTATCAAGATACTTATCAAGATAATTATCAACCTTTATTTATTTTTAATTTTTTTGGGAAAAAGGGAAAAATCATAAAAGCACAACCATGACTTGACAAGATATCAGTAATTAATATTTTAATTCCATTATTAGTTACCTGTAAACCTTCATGTAAAGAACCAATTATTATTGAGCTATAAACGTTAATAACTTGTGAAAGTGAACCTTAATGTAAAGTGAACACCTGTAAACCATTTATTAATGAGTTATGAACATCAATAACCTGTGAAAGTAAACATTTTAAGTAAAGTGGACACACTAAATGTTTATTAATTATTAATGCACACACAGAGATGTTTTTTTTTCCCCCTGGTGAAATGTATTTTTATTGTTGATGCGCTATAACAACTTGAAACAACATTAATGAGCATAACTTCACACGAAATGTGGCTTAAACAAGTAAACTAACATTAAACAATTCAGAAAGACCATCAAGTATTCCACCAAATTATAACTAAGCATCACATCTATACAATAAAAACATTTGATAAATGCAAGCTCAATAAAGACATCTAATTTTTATATTTTATCTAATTTAACAGTTTTGAACTAATTATTAAATCAGTGACCAAAAACATAATTACAGAGCATAATCAAAATAATAAGCAGTTAGTAATGATTTTTGATATCATGATGAAGTCCACTGTAATTTCAGTATTTGTTCATCCACACTTGCAGTACCTGTGCACAAGTGAACCGTCCGCAGGAGCGCTGGCGCAGTTATTTATTTGTATGGTAACTAATTCATTGAACTGACAAAATTATTACACATATAAACACTTGAAAAACATACACTGCAATGCAAAGTTGTTATTTTTGTTTTCTTTGCACACAAAAAGTATTCTCGTAACTTCATAACATTACGGTTGAACCACTGTTGTCGCATGAACTGTTTTACCGATGTCCTTACTGTGTTTCTGAGCCTGGGAACATTTCAGTTGCATTGCTGTCTATGCAGGGTCAGAAAGCCCTCAGATTTCATCAAAAATATCTTAATTTGTGTTCCGAAGATGAACGAAGGTCTTACGGGTTTGAAACAACATGAGGGTGAGTAATTAATGACAGAATTTTCATTTTAGGGTGAACTATCCCTTTAAGATTTATAAAAATGCTTTATTAAGACTGTATATACTCATTTTCTTCATCATATGCATAGTGTATAAGGATTGCTCAATAAAATGTAATGGAATTTTACTATACAATTGAGGTCTTAAACAGTGTTAAATATTGACCAGATGCAGAAACAGGTGCAATATTGACCAGATGCAGATTTTTTAAAGTCATGTCACAATCACAGAATTTCACATGGGATTTATATGTTATACATTTCACATGGGATTTATATGTTATCCCATGGGTTTCACATGTTATTTAATGGGTTTCTCAATAAATTAGAATGTCGTGGAAAAGTTCATTTTGTCTTGTAACATTTCAAAAAGTGAAACTTTCACATATTTTAGATTCATTACATGTAAAGTAAAGCATTTCAAAAGTTTTTTTTTTGTTTTAATTTTGATGATTAGAGCTTACAGCTCATGAAAGTCAAAAATCAGTATCTCAAAATATTAGAAAATTTGAGTTTCAATAAATGACCATCCCAACAGCATAAATTCTGGGTATCTCTTGTTCTTTGAAACCATAATAATGGAGAAGACTGCTGACTTGACAATGATCCAGAAGATGAACATTGACGCCCTCCACAAAGAGGGTAAGTCACAGAGGGTCATTACTGAAAGGTGTGGCTGTTTACAGAGTGCTGTATCAAAGCATATTAAATGCAAAGTTGACTGGAAGGAATCATTTGGGTAGGAAAAGGTGCACAAGCAACAGGGATGACTGCAAGCTTGAGAATACAGTCAAGCAAAGCTGATTCAAACACTTGGGAGAGCTTCACAAGGAGTGGACTGAAGCTGGAGTCAGTGCATCATGAGTCACCACGCTCAGACGTCTTCAGGAAAAGGGCTACCAAGCCATTTCTGAACCAGAGACAACGTCAGAAGCATCTTACCTGGGCTGTGGAGAAAAAGACCTAGACTGTTGCTCAGTGGTCCAAAGTCCTCTTTTCAGATGTAGGGTTTATACATGGGAATCATTTATGATTTTATAGGGAATTTGAACAGAATCACTGTTTTGCGGCTGATCACTGAGTCGGCAGCGATTCACTGAACGAGCCGTATAACATCAACTCTGCACTGGATATTAAATCCAAAATATAGTGAAAACACTATTAATAAGCACAGTAACAAGATCGGCAGATTAAGACATTAACTTGTAAGCACAAAACACAAGATACTTCTCTTTTCAATATAAATAAGACTTTTATTTATAAAAAATAAGTTTGAATGGACTCCATGCATGTCTACAGATTTAACTAAACTCCAAAGTTTGGGATCAACACTTGTCGGCTCTGGTGACGTAGCAGCCAGCTAGCGACGGTGTATGATGACGTAACCGTAACCAAGTGGTGTCTCATTTCATAGGGGTATGTTTTCACCCCTAGCGCTTACCACTCAGTTTCGAGGGACAAGGGCTAGGGGTAAGACGAAGGGGTAGGGGAAGGGGAAGGGGTAAGACAGAGAAATGGGATTCACCCTTAAACTACTTCAGTCTGTGTGCATTGAATTTATTTAATACACGAGTTTCACAGTTTGAGTTGAATTACTGAAATAAATGAACTTTTCCACGACATTCTAATTTATTGAGATGCACCTGTATGTGATATTATGTTGAGTTTTTTTTAGAAATGCATTTGTTGAATATAGGCTTGATTCAGGCCCGGTTCTATGGGGGTGATAGAGTGTGCTAAGCACCCTCAGATTAAATCAATAGCACCCTCAGTTAAAGCTGTATTTATGGCATTTCATTGCAGATTTGGCAAACTATCCAGTGGGTTGCGCTCTGGAGATCGGTTTCTATTTCAATGTGTTTTTGCAGCATTGAGCAATGTAGCCAATCACAGACATATCTGTTGATTTTTGTTGATTTTTTTCATCATAGGTGTTTAAGTTAGAATCCATTCACCGAGCTCAAATCACTGGAATTTTTGTTCAGGTATTGTGTTCAGCATGAATTCATCTCATTATAACAAAGTGTAGACGCAATGTAAGTAAGAGGTTCGTGGTGCAGCGCAGAGAACTTCATTGATTATAACATATCTTTGTTAGATCGCTATGAACATGAGAGATGGCTCTTTGCGCCATAGCAACGGACACCACTAGAGCACCCTCACTAATTTAAGAAGCACCCTCAGTGATTTGATTCTGGAGCCAGGCCTGATTAATCAAAAATTAGATTCTAAAAAATGAGGAAGTCATATACACCTAGGATGCCTGGGGTGAGTAAATAATGGGCCAATTTTTATTTTTGGGTGAGCTAACCATTTAAAGGTTATTTCATGATCATACATAACACATAAAAGTCTGGGACCGGGTGGCTTTTTTGAATGATAAGATTCATCCAGACTCTTAAAATATCATCTCAGACAAGAACCCTGCAATAGGCAACATCAGATGTTGCTGATTTAGGCCCCGATCAGACAGAACACGTTTTTTTTGCAGTGAGAGGCGCCTTTTTTGAAGTGTTTTCTGTTGGCAGTGAGCGTTCTGCGCAGTGTTTTTGCTTCCCGGACGCCTTGCGTTTTTGCAGGAACGCTCTGAGCGCCTGAAGTTGAAAAAAAAAAGCAAGTCTGAGCGGAAAAGCGCCACACGTTATAGCGTTTTTTTTCCAGTGTCCAATCTAATGAAAAGAGAGGCAGGCCTTCCGTTGTGGTGACGAAAGTTTACCGCTGCTTAGAAAGTCCGGAGACTGCAATAATGGATGAGAAACTTGGTGTCTTTCGCGGTTTTTACCCAGAGCTGTATTTTTTAAGGTTTTTGTTAATATGACAGTTTACTTAACAGCAAAAAACAAAGATTTTAGAGTGCTAGTGCTATAATCCTTTGATTAGACTGACAGGACAGCTGATTCGGTGGTTGCCTAGCAACAAAAAAAAGCAGCGCACTGCTTTTATTTTTAAATTCAACCAAAAAAAGGCAGAACTTTTCAGAACTAAAAAATTTGTTTGGTGTGATCAGGGCCTTTGGCAGTATATGACGTGACCCTCGATCATTCAGAGCACATTACCAGGTCTTCTTGAAAGTATCAGATCCTCTATTTACATGGTTACAATTTTTACTTCACAGCTTCATGAATAAACATAGGATGTGTGGGAGTCTTTTACTTATATCCCAGATAGCAACATGTTGTATCCCGGATCTGGCCCACACGGACATTCATCTGGCCCACATACCACATGGACTGACGCACTTGGGCGCTTCGCTCCTGTTTGCCAGATCTGAACCACAAGCAAGCCAAAATGTATTGTATGTGTATTTGAAATGTATTTGTTTACAAATCACATATGGTATAAGTGTTTTGAAGTAGTAACATAGTATTGTTCAAGGATCCGTGTGTAAATGAGTCTTCATTAAATGACAGTCAGCCACAATTACATTTTTTTTGACAAGGAATAAAAGTCTTTTTGCTGTTAATTTCCTGGAAACTTGTGTATATATATATATATAAAACAAAAAAAAACTTACTTGATGCAGTTGAGTGTTACAGTTTTTTACAATTGCTATGACAATTTTTTCAATACTTTTAACAATTTTCCTAAACTCTTAACACAGTTAGCACAACATCCATCTGTGTAGGCTATAAAATTAACACATTTCTTGTTGCTTTGACCCAAATTGCATAGTTAACACAAATTTAAAATGCTTGAACTTCTTTTACACACAAGCTCAACCAAGACCAAAACAATGTAATTTTACTGCCAAATTTTCACATGCTTTCACCCTGTATGTCAGAACATCATGTTCTAAAACTAACTTATAGGCTAAAGTCAAAGTGAGCAGCTGTTCATATTGTGAATTGAAACACAAATATGTCCCCTGTATTTTATTCCATTGCTAATGAGAAACAGGTGATTGAAGTCATGCAAATATATAAATTACAGCTGATTCCCATCTAGGAAACACACTCAGGTGTGGTTCTTTCAGTCGCATGACCATATATACAGTAAAAGAAGACCTCTTTGGGCCGGTCTTGTGTGGAAAAGTGCACTCCTGCTTAAATGTGATATTTTGAGCCCGATCTCATGAAAGTGCATGTAAATAGTATGCCAAATAAAAACAAAAGCTCATGTTATTGATACGGAAAAATGAACTTTGGCGTATATATGATACAAACGTGTTTGGCGTGCATATAAAATGCTGTTTTCACGTGCATATAATACGCATCTACCCCACAACCCTAATCCTACCCATCAATACCACGAGTTTTCATTTTTATTTGGCGTACTATTTATACGCAATTTCATGATCGGGTTGGATATTTTAGAAGATCTGCACCAAAGACTGGTGCCAGAGAAAGGGGACAGGGGAAGGGGAGAAAGGTAGGTGTGTTGGTGCGTTAAGAGTTTAGGAAAATTGTTAGAAGTATTGGAAAAATTGTCATAGCGATTGTAAAAAAAAAAAAAAATCCAGCTGATTTCTGAGCAGTCGTCTGTAGCTCAGTGATGAGAGGTCAGGATGTACTACATGCATCTGGTATCCAGGCTTTATACAGGGGCTCCACCCACTTCCCCTTTTCACAAAAAGTACTTATTGTTCTATAACTATATAAAACAATATGGGTAAGAAAGGAACACCCCCCCCTACTTTTTGTTTCACTTTACATTGCAGAAAGCTTTTGTTTCACTTACAGGATGTTATGGGCAATCAGCATTTGAGCCGTTTACTCACCTCATAGTCTGTTAAAAATTGATGCACAAAAGTTTTGTTAATTTTATCAAATGTACAAATTTTGAGAGTAATATATGGTTCGCTATTGAATGGTCTCTCTCGTTGCGTCGCTGATGCTATGGGTAAACTCCTGTTTGCTCTGTTACTGAAGCCTGATTTGATAACGTTTGTTTAGCTGCACAAAACAATGGCGCTTTCGCCTTCCAAAAAGGGAGAAGCCGTTGGCTACGCTGTAAAAAGTAAATAGTTAAGAAAACATTAAAAAAAAAAAAAGGCAACTTGATGCAGTAAGACTGCATTTTGAGTTCTCGTGTCAAAAATAGTTTTTTTGTTCTTTTCAGTAAAGATACTTTTTTTAGCCAATGTAAATGTGTTACGTGTGGTGTTAGCTAAGAGGCACACGACGAGGAGTTGAATAAACAAAAGTCTTTTAATAATAATCCACAGTAGAGTTCCAAGAGAAAGGAGTAGCAAAAACACATCAGGTTAATTCAAATAGCAGACAAGGAATGGAGGGTGAACACAGGCTTTAAATAATGAACAGAAAACAGAAACAGGTGAGGATCTAATTAACCAATGGGGAAAACAGAAGAAACTAGGTCAAACATGTGACAGAACGCCCCCTCCCGGAACGGCACGTCCCCGCGCCGACGAAAACAGTCCAACAGAGGAGGGAGGGTGGGGGTTCTGGAGGTGGGCGTGGAGCAAGAGGAGGGAAGGCAATGGGAAAAGGGCAAAACCAACAGTTAGTCCAAGGGGGAGTGGAGGGTGGGAGGAGCCAGGGAGGAGCCTGAAGCAGGAGAAGCCAGGTGGTTTTCCAGAGGCCAGCCAGGATGGTGGCCCACGGCGGAGTCGACGGTGGGAGGAGCCATGGTGGAGAATGGGCCGAGGACACCAGGGGGCCGACTGACGGAGACTGCGCTGCTGGAGAAGGAGACCCAGGTGGAACGGGGCAGACGGAGAGCCGGGGCGGAACTGAGGATCCGGAGGGCCAAGGCGGAGCTGAAGGCTCTGGCGACTGAGGTGGAGGCGGGGATCCGGAAGACCGCGGTGGAGCCGGTGCGACTGAGGACGCAGGTGGAGCCGGAGGGAAGGAGGAGCCTGACAGAGCCGGAGGGATGGAGTGACGAGGCAAAGCCAGAGGAGTGGAGTCCCGAGGCGGTGGATGGTCGACGACTGACCAAGGCGGAGCCGGAGGGACGAGGGAGCCCGGTGGAGCCGGTGGGATGACGGTCAACGGTGGAGACGAGGGAGCTAGCAGCCGAGGTGGAGCCGATGGATCGGAGGACCGAGGTGTAGTCGAGGACTCGGAGGCTGGGAGTGGAGACAGGGGATCCGCACCTCTGGGCGGAGCTGAGGACTGGATGTCCCGAGGCAGCGGAGTGGAGCGCATGGCAGGCGCTGACTGAGGGTGAGCTGAGGGACTGACAGGCATCAGAGGTGTTGGAGGCGAGAAGCTGACTGGCTTGAGAGGAGGCGGGAGAGGGAGGCTGGGAGGGAACACAGGAGGTTCAGGGCTGGACGGGACCAGCGGAGACACAGGAGATTCAGGGCTGGACGGAACCAGCGGAGACACAGGAGATTCAGGGACACAGGTTTGTACTTCTCCCCACCAGTCAATAAGGTCCATCTGGAAAATTTCCTTCAGTTCCTCTTGATATTTCCCAGAGATTAGTTTCAGCTCACCCTCAGTCGTAGGAGTGTGGGTGGGGCTTCCCTCCAAGCCCTCGAGCACCACCAAAACTCCCTCAACGACAGACGATGTTGCCGGCTCACGCACTTGGTCAGTTGATGGTAGTGGCTCAGTCGCAGCGGGCTCAGGCTCTCCGTCTGCAGTGGGCTCAGGCAGTATCTCCGTAGATAGGGGTGACGGCTGGCTGGTCTCTGGTTCGGGAGTGGGGCTGGAGTCGTCCTCGGCAGGGCAGACGGAGAAATACAGTCCATTATTCTCCAGCATCCACTCCACACAAGCGGCGAAATCCTTATTGGGACCGTTCGCTGGCAGGCGTGCCTTACACTGCTCGCTCAGGCTGATGACGTAGAATACACAGAGCGAGCGGTCCGGGAAGTGTGTAAGGCACGCCAGATCTAAAAAGTCCCTTGTATGGTCCTCCAGCGAACGGTCCAACTGCTTCAGGCACAGGAGTTGGACGCCGGGCAGGTCCATTCCAGGAGAGGACAAAACAAAACCAACAAAAATAAAAAATAAACAAAGAAAAACGCCGCTTATTAAATGAACTGTTTCGGTCTGCTATTCTGTTACGTGTGGTGTTAGCTAAGAGGCACACGACAAGGAGTTGAATAAACAAAAGTCTTTTAATAATAATCCACAGTAGAGTTCCAAGAGAAAGGAGTAGCAAAAACACATCAGGTTAACTCAAATAGCAGACAAGGAATGGAGGGTGAACACAGGCTTTAAATAATGAACGTAATCAAGGGGAAAACAGAAACAGGTGAGGATCTAATTAACCAATGGGGAAAACAGAAGAAACTAGGTCAAACATGTGACAAAATGTAATCAAACAATTAAATATATGTAGACGAAATACTTCCAAGGCACTCACAGGGTAAGATAAAAAGCCTTTAAATGTGCTGGGCTTAAATCATTACAAATAGTTCAAAGTAGATCTACGCGTTTCGGCACAAAGCCTTCTTCAGGACACGTGACCCCCGTGAGTGCCTTGGAAGTATTTCATCTACATAATTTGATCTTTACCTCTACTATACCCAATGAGCACCAGGGGCTTTATAAAGACACCCGTGTAGCACTCTCTGCTTCTGTTTCCTGAATTAAATATATGTATATGTTTTTGTAATTTCAGACGCATCTGAAAGGTCATACCATTGACATATACCCAAGAAGTTAAAGTAAATACGTTAGAAATTTTAACAAAACTTTTGTGCACACCGGATGAGGAGGGCAGCGCAGCATTTAGAACACAGTTATTGCACCCAATTCAAGACAGCAGTCTAAAACAGTAAATATAAAAGCCCACTTCAGGAATTAACAAAGGTGCATCGATGACTTTGAAGTACGGTGTTTGACAAAACAGAGCAAATGGAAAGAGAAAGCGTGACCTTATGGCTATTATTAGATACAGACGGTATGTCCCCCACCAATGTCAAAAGGAAACCTACACCCTTGGTAAACATCCATGACTGTATTTCCCTTTTGAAAATAACAAATGGAAATAGATCACAAAAGTATTTAGTGTTTTCAGTTTGTACATTATTTACATTTCTTTTGGACCCACCTGAGGTAGAGAACTTGGAAACGTGGTGAAAAAAAGCTTCTTGATTTTTGACTTATGAATACTACTACAACAGGGATAGTAAATAACATTTAATAATTATTAATATAAGACTAATATTAACTTAATTTATCCCACAGGGGAAACTATTACTATTGACAGGAATAAAATAAAATATTATTGTAATCAATGGTCATCCATACGGATGATATTTTAATAATCTTTATAATAATTCATATGATTTGACATGTGGCCTGTGAAAATCATGTCTATTATTTTGGTTTGAGATCGGAGATCACACATATAAACATTCAAGAGGAAACAAACTTGTTGTGAATGCTTCCCCGCTACTTCTATTAATAAAACAGATTAGATACTGGATCGCTATATAGGACCTCTGTTCGAGCAGGCCACCACATAAGCTATTGAACAGACACATTCCTGGAGAATCTAACAACACACAACATATGGTTGAGAGATACCTCGTGATTGCTATGCATGGATCTAATATAGGCACGGCAAGAGGCTAATTTACTTACACCCTCCCAGCCTGCAAACGCACACAAGATCTATACAGCGTGACATCCCATGACCCGCTTTGACAATCTGCTTCCTGCTCCTCTGCGGCCCAACTCACTCTTTTCTTTGCAACAAAGAAACAGAAGCTTGCACAGATTAAGTTTTCGCTGCTGTAGTGAACAATGGTCAAGATGGCAAGACTCCTTTCCATACAACGTGTGGAAAGTTATATTCTGATGTTATCAGGTTCCGTGGAAAACAAAGGATGCCTTTTGTTTTAAGGATAAGGATGTCAGCATTTCATGGATCAAAGACTGATCCAATCACCATGTGGTCTTCCACTGATCGCAGTTCTTCATTCTTGAGACCTCAGACTGACCAAAGCGGTTTTACCTTGTGGAAAGGGGGGTTAACAATGTCATACTGTAACCCCCACCCAGGAACTGCTTTGTTCTCCCTTACTCTTATCAAAGTGTGAATGATCACAAATTCCCCTCACAGTTTTGCCATGTGGCCAAAGCCACAAAGGGAAAAACACATCTTCACATGCATTCACACAAAAGGGACTCAAAGTTGACTAAACCTTCCTCATATAAGTTTACTGAACTTTATATACTTAATGAGTGCTGTGTGTGATACAACCAGATATGCAACATTACCTATTAATGTATATACTGTATATATGAACGCACGGGTCAATGCTCAGCATTGCATTGGTGTTTGGTCTTCATATTTTCAGCACAATGTGTAGGTTAATCTGGAATTGGTTTGGAAAGTGAATTATGCATAGGAAACACTTTAAAGACATTGTTCCAAATGTGGAATTTAAGATATGCAAATAGATCTCATGCCAGAGAGAGAGGCCATACCATGGCCACCTCTGACAGCATCAGCCAATCAGCCAACTTGCAAATCCCACCTTCTCAGGGAAGGAATAAAAGGTTCTCTCCAAGAAAAAGAAGTGTACTAAGTGGTGTGGTCAACCGTGCGCTAAGTTATGCTGTTGTGCTAAGATGTTTTTACTAAGTTAGACTACTAGTGGTGTGGTAAACCATTTGCTAAGTTGTTCCAAGGAGAAACAAGGAAGTTCTGCAAGAAGCGAGTTTGGGGAGTTCGGAAACTGCCACAGCAACAACGACCACAAGCTTAGTGCCTCCCATCTTCTGCAACGACTTCAGAATCTTCTCTTCAGCGATCCTCTGCTTGCGAGTTCCAAACCGTCAGTATTGTCTCCAACAACTTCAGAACGTCAACTTCAGCGATCCTCCTGCGTGTTCCAGGTAGTCCGGATCTTACAGACTTCAGAACCTTCACCTTCAAACCTCTTTCCAGAGGTTGGCATTATCTGTATGATTTTGTGGCTTTTGTGTCCTGGCCAGACGTTGGCATTATCCGTTGGCATTAGTGTATTGTCAGTTTATGATTATTTAAATTGCATTAGATTCTATATAACTGATGTCAGTTAATAATAGATAATCCCTCAACTTATTTGTTGAACCTAGAATACCTTATTACTTCCAGGAAACTTCCGTTTATCTTTCCATAAGATAACGTCCATAGTAACCTCCAACTCAGTCACTTCCATTTATCAATCTTTGAACTTTATCCATTCATTGTATCCATTTAGTAGTTGTTAGTTACTCTTGTCTATCCCTTTGTTAATAAAACCTTTTTTACGATATCTCACAAATCCTTCAGATTGGTCAGACTACAACTTCCTACAATTTAATCATAATTCTTATTTATTCAACACTCTTCCAAGATTGTTCTTTATTGTCAAGGTACAATTCCTTGGCTGGTGCCCCGTAAAATAGTATGACCAAGACTTAATATTAATATTTAAGTCCAAAGCCATTACACTGGTGGTGCTACTTAAATCTAAAATCACTGCATTCAGTGGCGCCCTGTGTTAGACTATCTAACATCTGATATCACTACACTGCCCAGAAACAATTTTTTCCGATATTTGCAGGTTTGCAGTTTTATCCATAATATGTATCCTCAGTTCCCTAGCCTCCCCTCTCCTACTCCTGTAGATTTAATACTTAAACCAATGTGTATTGGGAAAGGGATGATTTCAATTTTTAAATGACAAAATATGTTCTCTGCATAGAAGCTCACTGACATTCATAAAAACTCAATGGGAGGAAGACTTATTAGAAGACATCTCAGACGAACTGTGGGAAAGCATTTTATTATACAGGGTACATTCCTCATCTGTGTGTGCCAAACACGGTTGGATCCAATGCAAAATTCTTCATCGTACTCATTGGATTAAGGTCAAACTTTCTAAAATTTACTCTGATGTTGATCCTATCTGTGACTGTTGTCGTCAGGCTCCTGCAACCCTGGCACATATGTTTTGGTTCTGCCCAACTCTATATGGATATTGCTCGGAAATATTTGAGACAATGTCTCAAGTAGTTGGGACAGCAATTAAACCTGTGTCTATAACAGCACTGATTGGTACACTTCCTTTGTCAGTTCGCTGATTAGGATACAAGGCAGATTTTGTGGCTTTTGTGTCCCTCCTGGCCAGACGCCGGATTTTACTGCATTGGAAGTCGTCTGGTCCACCTACTCACTCCTTGTGGATTAATGACGTTTTTTACTTCATCAAACTGGAAAGAACTTGATATTCACTGAGGAGTTCTTCCAATAACTTTTATAAAATGTGGGGTTCTCTCCTTGGATAGATGGGAACGTACACTCCCTGCATAGATAGTTAATAGTTAATCTGCAAGACAGTTAATTTTTACATTCTTCTCCACTGTGTGATGGCTCCTGTAATAAGACTTTCAGTTTGTTGTTTAAACAACTGTTTTGGTTGGCACAAGTGTGTGTTTTTTTTTTTTTTTTTTTTTTGGGGGTATTATTATTATTATTTTCTTTTATATATTTTTGGATATTGCACCCACGATGTCTTGACTCTTCTGTTGTTTATTTGTTTGTTTGTTCCTAATAAACTGTTTAACTGCACTCTCAAGTTATTTTATGTGATAGTTATATGCAGGCCCTAAAATTAACACTCGCCAAGTGCGAGTAAAAATTGACGTTGGCGAGTACCTCCGCTGCGCGTCGGGTGGTTCTTCGCCTCCACGTCATGCATTCAAATCGTTTAATGCACAGGTAGCCATTGATTATCCCTTACTTAGCTCTTCATTTAAGCTTTTATTTTGAATTATAGCTTTAGGAAATCGAATCATAGAGATTCACTATTGATCTGATTAATTGATATTAATCAAAACGTATAATTTATACTTTCTTAACGACTCGTCCAGCAAGCATTAAACCAGTATATCTTAGCAATTCTGTTTATTTCGTGGCCACAATAATAATACAGAATTGGTTGGGAAATTTTGAGGAACAGGTAACACGATCTTTGGCAAATAGTTTCAAACTTGAAAAACACAGCACCAGCCCATTCTTTATAAATGAAACTAGAGTTTATTTGCTATTCTATGATACAATACTAAACAAGACACATACACACACATACACACGTTCTGGCCAGAGGATTGCAATTTGAGGAAAGTTAGGTTCTAATGCTCTTTTCTAAGAGTCCTGTAAACTCAGCCTGAGAAGTCACAAACAGAGGACTTTACTATCTTTTCTTAAAGATTAATTCAACCAGTTCCCAGCAGAATTATGGAGAGAGAGTTTGTTACTTGCTTTAAGTTGAGTTGAAGGCAGCTCGTTCCTTGGATGGTTGCTTGAGGGAATCCCGAGTTGATTGGCTGCTGGTGCGGTCCTTTCGCGACGCGAGCCCAAGTTTTTTTTAGCCGCGAGCAAAGCTGGGTGTCTGTTTTATCGGACTGATTTCAGTCCATCCCGGTCCTTTTGTGATGCGTTCTGGGGAACCCTTCGATGGTTGGCTGTTTCTTTGTGACGTTGAAAGGGACGCGCTCACTAGAAATTCTTCTGAGTTCGTTTGTGTAGCTTCAGGTTCTAACAGTTTCTTCAGTGAGAAGTTGACGAAGTGTTTAGTTCTTTTAGATGATCAGCTTGATGTTAAGTCTGCGAGTGCTTCGCAGCGCGATCAGGGGAAGCAAAGTCAAAGTTTTCAAGCAGCGAGCGAGCAAAGCTAGGTGTCTGTTTTATCGGACTGATTTCAGTCCATCCCATTCACTGTTTGATCCAATCACATTGTCTCTGTAGGGCGGAGCCCCGCCCCGCATGGCCTCATTCCGTGCATATATTATCTGCTAATAAATAATAAATATGTCACATGGAGGAAATATCCTAGCAGGATAAAGTATTATAATCATGCCTTATGATGCTAAAAGTCAACATTCATCCTCATCACATAATTGCTATCAAAACAAGCGTTAATTCAATATCAAACATAAGGTATTTGTCATACCGAATACATACACTAATTTTATCTACTAAACGGGTTAAGGCATAGATTAAAATATCCTAAATCCTAATAACCACAGCAAGCTTATAAAAGGCATAAAATACCACATTCATATATATATTGTCTCTTGAGTATATTGCTTTAATAGCAGCAGTTTTTACTGATTGTCCTTTTGGCAAAGTCCATAAGAGTTCGGGTGTTCTTTGCACAAGAAGAGAAAAAGAGTGCATTCCTTTGGAAGGAGGGAGAACGAAGCTGAGGTCGTGAGGTCATGAGGAGTGTCACGTTGTGTAGCTCTGGTGATTTTCTTAGCTCAGATGGAGCTATAAGTCAATCTTTTGTGTTTATCAGAAGGTAGTTTATGGTAAGCGGGGTCGCAGTATCGCGAGCGCCCTGATTCTGGAACCTCTCCGAAGAAGCAGTTCTTTGTCCTTAACTCCGTGCAGATGTAGCGCGGTCATTTCATCCTCAAACTTATCCTGGTTTACGAGTCTCCTGAGGTGATAAGGAGAGTATGGCCGGACGCTAGTCAGAGAATTGGGGCGTTGTGTTGGTCATTTGTTAATTTTACGACTCGGCGTGGAGGGGGAAACTCCATGGAATGTGCTGAGTTGAGATTATATGTGTGTGTTCTTTTCGACCAGGTTCTACACCCCCAACATTTGCATAACCAGCCCATGTTCTAGGCCAACTGGACCGGCACAGCTGAATCATCGATGCAGTGTTGCCAGATATTGTTATTAAAACAAACAAAAGCCAATAAATAAATAAAATAAACTGAAATTATTTCAAATCTTTTGCAATTAAGATAAGATAAAGATATTGCTGACCCTAAACTGCAACGTCCTACTTTTTTTTTTTTTCAACACTGTCTTTATTGATTTTAGAAACTTTAACATGTTTTAAGAAAAATAATAATAATAATAATAATTTAAATAAAAAAATAAATAAAAAATAGTATAATAATAATAATAATAATAATACAACCCCCAAAACAAAGCAAAAAAAAAAAAAAAAAAATTACACAAATGAATATAAATACATGTACATACACTTACAATTTAAAGGTGTCAAAACAATGGTACATTAATATCAGATGATGCATGATATGCCAAGTTACACAGAAAATTTATTTGGATCAGCTTCCTTCAAGAATCCTATAAAGGGATTCCATACTTTGAAAAATTTTTCAGGTTTTCCCTTAACAATATATGTGAGTTTTTCCAAAGCCAAGCAATGAGATAATTCTTGTAACCATTGTTTAAAATGAGGGCTTTCTGTGTTTTTCCAATGACGAGCCACTGTAATTTTTGCTTGTAATAAACAGAATATCAACAGTTTCTTATCAGAGCTAGTAAAAGTGCACGTTACAGGGAAAATATTTAGTATACATACTTTAGGACATTTGGGAATATTTTGTTTCAATACCATGGATAAAAAGTTTAAAACTTTTTCCCAAAAATGTTCAACTTGGGGGCACGTCCATAAACAATGATATAAAGTTCCTATCTCTTGATTGCATTTTATGCATTGATCTGGAATGTTGGGATTCAATTTATGTAGTAATTCTGGAGTTATGTATACTCTCATAATCCATTTGTCACAAGGTGATGGAGGAAGAGGAACTATTATCCCGGGAAATGTTTCCGGGTGGGGGCAGTTATAGTGAGACACCGGGCCGGTTCCGGTTTTTCCCCCCATGTTTTATGTCCGGGCGCAGTTAGTAAACAAAGAGATGAGCGGCAGCTGTGCAAAGGGGGAAAGTTAACTGTGATTGGGACACGTATCCATGATGTGGCATTATAAAAAGGGCATTCTGACGGGAAGTGAGAGGAAAAAAAAAAGACGGAGCGAGAAGGATTAACGTGGCGGGGAGGCGGAACTTTATTCTCGGTGTTTCGGGAGACTAGAAGAAGGGATCTAGGAAGTGAAATTGGTAAAGATTGAAGAGTGGCCGAGCATTGACATCATCTAGGCAGCATAGATTCCTCATAACGTTGGATACTTGTATTTATTACTGGGGGAGGACGCCGGCTGGGGCCGCGAGTGGGAGCCTTACTCACTGTGAGTTTGTTGTGGATTGCAGTGCTTGGTGTGAAGTGAACACGTGTGACTTTTGAAGTTTTATACTGCACGCATAAGTGTGGGTGTAGGATTCTGCTTTCACCCGTTAGCCCAGCAGAGAGATCTGGGGGTAGATCCCCTACCACTGTCTGTTCCATCATCTGCTGTCTGTTCTAAAGAGAAGCCGTTGCGAGTGTATTCCCTACCATTGTCTGTTCTGAAGAGAAGCTGCTGCATGAAAATCTCTTACTACAGCCTGTTCTATTGCCTGCCGCTGTCTGTTCTGGAGAGAAGCCACTGTGAGTAGATTCCCTACCATTGACTGTTCTGAAGAGAAGCTGCTGTATGAAACTCTCTTACCACAGTTTGCTCCATCATCTGCTGGCTGTCCTGAAGAGAAGCTGCTGTATGAAACTCTCTTACCACAGTCTGTTCCATCGTCTGCTGTCTGTTCTGAAGAGAAGCTGCTGCATGAAAATCTCTTACTACAGCATGTTCTATTGCCTGCCGCTGTCTGTTCTGGAGAGAAGCCACTCTGAGTAGATTCCCTACCATTGTCTGTTCTGAAGAGGAGCCGCTGCGAGTATATTCCCTACCATTGTCTGTTCCATCATCTGCGGTCTGTTCTGAAGAGAAGCTGCTGCATGACAATCCCTTACCACAGTCTGTTCCATTGTCGGCCACTGTCTGTGCTGGAGAGAAGCCGCTAAGAGGAGCCGCCCTGCTGTCTGGTTTGGAGATAAACTCTTGTGTGCAAGTTTCTTATTACAGTCTGGTATATCGGCTGCCGTTGCTTACTCTGAAGAGAAGTCACTGGGCGGAGGTCCTTTTATCACTGTCCCGAAGAGGAAATTATTAGATCTCCCCCCATCGACTGTTCCGGGAAGGAACTGCAGGATCGAGATCCCGTAGCATTATCTGTCTGATCTCTTATCGTCGACTGGTTCGAGGAAGACCTATTGAGGAACTCCTCCCTTACCATCGCCTAAAAGGCTACTTGCCTGTCCCGTCCGAAGAGGAACAAGTGAGCTGACCGTCCGTTTGTCATCCGCTGGGTTGCGCCTGTCGTACCAAGGGCCCCCATCGCTGCTGGACAGAAGAGAACGGAGTTGGAACTCTTCCACTACGTATTTTAGCAATTAGGATTTTAATTTAATAAAACTGAACTTTTATTACTTACCTTGTTTCCCGTCTGTGGTGTCTCTGGGTAACTCCTTGAGGTGGTATATTCGATAGGGGCTCGTTTCGGCCCGTGACACATTTATATTGCAGAAGTTTGAACCTCGTATTAATTGTTTGGGTATGGGTCTTTAGACAGATACTCTGCCATTCATCTTCTGTTATATCCTCACTTATATCTTGACACCATGCCAAACGTTTATTTTCTGTATTTTCCTTGCAATTAGTAGAGATTAGTCTATAAAATAAAGAAATTTGTCTACCCCCATTAAAATGGTTTACTGTAATTTTTTCTAAAGGGGACAGATCTGGCAAGAGAGGAGAATGATGCTGTGTCTTATTAATAAAATTCCTAATTTGAAGATATTTAAAAAAAAATGTGTTTTAGGTAAATCAAACTTTTGTCTTAATTCCTGAAAACTGAGCATAATTTCATTATTAAATAAATCTCTCACCTTACTCAAACCTTTTGATGCCCAAATTTTAAATCCAGCATCATGTGTCCCAGGTGTAAAGTTAGTGTTACCCCAAATAGGGGTAAATTGTGATAACTGTGGAACCTCTCCCAGATGTTTCAAGACTTCATACCATACCACAATAGTATTTTTAACAAAGGGATTGGAAGTGGCTTTTTTCAATTTGGGCAGGGGTGCTGAGTACAAATACAGATTCAACGGCAGCTGCCCGGATGTGCAGGCCTCAATCCGTACCCAAGGGATAACATTTTCATTCGTGAACCAAAACATCGCTGCTCTTAGTTGAGCTGCCCAGTAGTACCATTTAAGATTAGGCAACTGCAACCCTCCCCGTTCATATGGTAAATATAAAAGAGAGAGCCTCAATCTGGACGCCGATTTGCCCAAATGAAATTGGAGAAAAGCTTCCTCATATTACAGAAAAAATTATGTGGAGGAGGAAGGGGAATTGATTGAAATAAATACAAGAACTTGGGGAGTACATTCATTTTTAATATATTGATACGTCCAATCTGAGATATTGGTAAAAGTGACCATTTGTTAGTTGACTCCGTGACTAACTTAGTTATGTAGTTATAATTGCTGGAGGCCATATTATTTAGGTCTGGGGAGATATTAATGCCAAGATATTTAAAACCTTCATGAGCATTTTTAAATGGGGTTTGGATGGGGGGTGTAAGACGTTCCGATTCTTTAAGAAATAAAATCATAGATTTGGACTCATTTATTTTATAGCCTGAAAAAGACCCAAATGTTTTAATTAGGCTCAATAAACATGGTATAGATGTACTTAAATTGGATAGGAATAATATAATGTCATCAGCATATAAAGCTAGTTTATTTTCAAGACCATCAATTGTAATCCCTGATATATCTTTATTTCTTCGTACTGCACTAGCCAAAGGTTCAATAGCTAATGTAAAAAGGAGCGGTGACAGGGGGCATCCCTGGCGCGTGCCTCGTGAAAGCTGAAATGATTTAGAGATTATATTATTAGTCAATATTTCTGCCATGGGACTTGAATATAAAATTTTGATCCATTTTCTAAAATGAGGACCGAAACCAAAGCAGAAAAGGATATCAAAAAGATAACCCCACTCCACCCTATCAAAAGCCTTTTCGGCATCTAGGGAGAGTAAAGCAGTATCAGGGGCTTCTTTTTTAAAGTGTATGACATTTAACACGGTGCGTATATTATGAAAAGCTTGTCTACCTTTTACAAAGCCTTTTTGATCAGGATCAATCAATGATGGTAAATATTTATCAAGTCTACTAGCTAAAACTTTAGCAATAATCTTAGTGTCTGAATTTAAAAGACTAATGGGTCTGTAAGAACCACATTTTGTAGGGTCTTTTCCTGGCTTAAGAATTAAAGTTATGAGGGCAGAACACATGGAGAAAGGTAGTTCTTCATTATTGAATGATTCATTTAACATATCAATCATTGGGGTTATCAATTTGTTGTGAAAAATCTTATAGATGTCTATGGGTAGACCATCAGGGCCTGGCGCTTTCCCACTACTCATACAATTAATGGCTGCAGTCAAGTCTGCTTCTTCAATTGGTTGATCCAGTGCTTTAGAGTCTTCCTCGGATAGGGAGGGTAACTGAATCTCTTCCAAAAATGTTTTATAGAGATGGGTATTCAGTGGGGTGATGAATTATAAAGATATTCATAATAGTTTCTAAAAGCCTTATTAATTTCAGTGGGGATCACTGTCTTTGAACCATCTATAATTTCTATTTCGTTAATCACATTTACATTTTGTTGAGCCTTGATACGCCATGCCAATAGCCTTCCGGCCTTTTCTCCTTGATCATAATATGTTTGTTTAAGTTTAGTTATATTAGCCACAGCTTTATTAGTAGAAATATCATTCAATTCTGCTTTAAGTAACAAAAGTTCCTGTCTCAGTTCAGGAGTATCTTTTCTGAGGGTTTCTTCTTCTAAGTCTTTAATATTTTGTTCCAATTCTATCATTTTAAGGATGGATCTGTTTGTCTTAGAACTAGTAAAGCTGATCATTTGCCCCCTAATATAAGCCTTAAATGCCTCCCATCTTATTGAGGCGGAGGTCTGATTTGTATTACACTCAAAAAATAAATCAATTTGGTTTCCTACAAAATCAAGAAATTCAGGATTATGTAACCATTTTATGTTTAGACGCCATCTAGATGGGCTTTTACTTATATTTCTGAGAGTGTATTTCAGTGATAATGATGCATGATCAGATAAAACAATGCTACTATATTTACAATTAGATATACAATCAATCAGATCTTTTGAAATTAGAAAATAGTCTATTCTGGAGTAAGTATGAAAAGATGAAGAGTAGCAAGAAAATTCTTTCTTTGTTGGATTTTGAAACCTCCAGATATCAGCTAAATTAAGATCCTTTATGTATTGATTAATTATATTCCTAGTCTGTGAGTGTGAAGCGTCAATACCTGTGGAACGGTCTAAATTAGGATCTAGGGTACAATTAAAATCACCCCCAACTATTAAATTACCCTGAAGAGAGGACAAAATTAAGAAGAGATTATGAAAAAATGATGGCTCATCTGTATTCGGACCATAAACATTCACAAGATTACAATATTCGTTGACCATCCTACCAGAAATAATAACATATCTACCAGATGGGTCACGAATAATTTTTAATACATGAAATGGTACTGATTTATGTATCAGCACAGCTACCCCTCTTGAATGAGAACCATATGATGCTGCTATAACCTGGCCTGGCCATCTTCTACGTAGTTTAATGACTTCCTCCCGCAGTAAATGAGTTTCTTGCAGGAACAATATTTTAGAATGAAGATAGTTAACTCTATTCATCACTTGTTTCAATTTAATTAGATTGCAAAGCCCCCGAACATTCCACGACGTTAGTGTAAAACTAGAATCCACCGTCATTTACGACAAAATTAAAGTAGTTTTGGGTCGAGCGAAAAGGTACCAGTAAATTGAAATGTGCAAGTATACGTATATATAATATAGTAGGGTAAGGAGGAGGAAAAACAAACAGAAAAAAAAACAAAAAAAACAACAACAACAAAAACATATCAGAACCATTATAATACAAAATAACCCCCAAGCACACACACTAACACTGAAAAAGTGCATGGCGAACATCGCTTCAATGACTAGAACTCTGGTTAAGTACTCTAACGGTCCTTTAATAGGAACGCTATGAGGTTGCTGTATTAAGAAACAAAATAAAAACCGTATCCAAAACATCAAAACAAGCACATGCTCTAATATTACTGAAATGTTATGCCCGTTTAACCATAGGAAAATAAGTTTACATAAAAGCCTAAGAGCTCCGTTAAGCCAGCCCTTCGTGGACTGTGAAATACAAAATTACCAACCTTACCGGCTTATATAGTAAGTTTAAAGAGTACTTTGAAAACCTAAAAAGCCGAATAACTTTAGCGTCCTCAGACTACTCCATGGCGTGGTGTTCTGCTTCCCCAGCATCCTTTTGCAAGCCCGCGATGAATTTGTTGGCCTCTTCGGGGGAATTGAAGAAAAGACGACGGTCTCCGTTGATGACCAGAAGCTTGGCGGGGAAAATCATCCCGTATTTAATCTTCCTCCTCTGAAGTTCTCGTTTCACGTCATCAAATCGCCTTCGTTGTTTCAACACCTCAGGTGATAGATCCGGAAAGAACATAATGTGGTGATTCTGGAACATCACTGTACCTCTTTCCCGAGCTGCTCTCAGCACTCTGACTTTGTCGGCATAGTTAAGAAATTTCAGTATCATTGTCTTTGGCCTTGATGATGTGTTCCCAGCTTGAATGCCGCTGGGTAACCTGTGTGCCCGTTCAATGATCACCGGTGCCGGGAAAGAGTCCGCACCCAGAACCTGAGGGAGCCAGTTTTCCAAAAACGAAACAGGATTATTTCCCTCAGCTCCGTTTGGAAGACCCAGAATGCGAATATTAGAGCGCCGGCTTCTACATTCGGCCAAGTCAAGAGCAGAGGCAAGGTCCGATGTGGTTTTTTCAAGTTTGGAAACCCTTTCTCGAAGGCCGCTTATGTCGTCTTCGGTCTGGCCGATTCGGTTCTCAGCTTCGGTAAGTCTTTCAGCAAAGGAAGAGAAATCCTCTCTAACTTCTTTCACTGCTGCCAGAACATCCTTATATTGAGACAAAAATTCGCTCTTCAGACTGTTTATAGCCGAAAGAATTACGCTGTTATCGGGTTGAGTTTCAGCCTCGGAATTAGCAAAGGCGCCAACTTGTGCGGTATCTGCTTCAGGCGTGGATCCTAGGTCATCCATAGCCGAATCCGTATTATCCTTTTTATCTCTTTTCCTTTGCGGTCGCGAAGACATGCTTAGTGTTTTTCAGAGAAAATATTAAAGAAGAAAACGAAGATTTTGGTTATCGGAGCTTGGCAATTATGGGAATTAACTGAGAGCGTTGAAAAGCGCGGCCGTTCAGCAACCCGACATAACCGGAGGTCCTGCAACGTCCTACTTTATTAACTTTCTAAGGTGTCAAAAAAAGTGGAAAAGTCCAAAAACACTTATAACAGCTGGATCTGGCAACACAGAGGCTGCGTCCACGCCCTCACTCACAACTCTCTCTCAAGCCTCGTTCACTCCACCAGCGTCTCGCAGCGATCATGTTCATACCACGGACGCTAAATATTCTTGCAAAATTTCTCAAAATCTGTATCTTCGTCTGATACAGGCTCAAACATATAAGGTTGGATGCCTAATCTCTCCATCGTTCACGCTGGACAGTAGAGATCTGTTTGGTGTGTGAGCTACTGAAATGAGCCGCGCTGTGAAACAGCCAATCAGAGCAGAGCTCAACGTTATTATTCATGACCCTTCTAAATAAAGTAATAACAGACCATTTAATTCTAGAACAATTTAAAATATTGTATCAATGCATTCTATGGCGCCTTTAACATTTCAAGATGGGGAAGCCGTTCAATTGTTCATCCCACCCAGCAAGATTCCACATCCTGTGGTGCATTTGTTTGCAAAGTAAGTATACTCTGTAATTAGTCAGTTGTTTTAAAGTTGTTAATTGAGAGCTTGACTTATGAATTGCATAATTTTCATATCAGTTAGCACAGGCCCTTCTTATGAAGGAAAGAATGGATTTTCTAGTCCATGAAGGAGGGGTTGTGGAGATGGGAAAAAGATTGCCATAATAAGCCTTTTAAGAGAAAGTGGCAAGCATAACAGACTTTTATACAGTTTCATTGCCTTGTAAACCAATGTGACCAATGGGTGAGAAAATTTATAGTAGCTGGAGTAGCTGTTCTTCTGAATCGTACCATTATGTAATATTTATTTGTTTATTTACTTGCTTGCTTCCTAAGATTGAATGCACAGACTGTGGAAAATGGTGCCACTGTGACTGTGTGGGCAGACCTTCCACATCTGGAAGACACTGTTGCCCTGCATGCACATGAATAGTTTTAGTGTAAAAATAAATGCTGTTATTCTTTTTCTTACTCAAATTCAATCTGGTATTTCATTGTTTTTATAGTAAATTAATTTAACAAAGCTACAAAATTTCAAATTTACAAAATTGTTTCACATAATTCAGTTTCATTGTAAATGTTGAGTGATTTATAATAAGAATAATAATAATAATGTATTAAATACAGCCAATGTAACGAAGCCAACAAGACGAGAGACATGCAGATCCATGTGCGAGCTTTATTACAGAGGCGTGGTCAGGAAACAAGCAAGGGTCAAACAGTGGCAAACAGGTATATCACAGGCAATGCAAAGAATCATCCAAAACGGGCCTGGGTCAGTCGACAGCGAACAATATCCAAAGGGGCTTGACGAGAGGTAAATCCAAAACATAAACAATAGTCCAGGGGTCCGTTCTTCGTACGTCGCTAACTCAGTTAGCTGGATTTGATTGTTGATGATTTCACTTGATCTTGGATTGTTTGGTTCTTCGAAGCTCATCCTGGCTTAAGCCTAAACTTAAACCTGCTCGGGAGCAGCTTATTTCATGTAAACAGGATTAGATTGCATATTTTTAAGCAGAACTGATACTTAAAATCAGGTTAGATGTTCCTTTGAAGCCGAGAGACGTTTTGTTGCAGGTAAACAAAATTACATAGCCTACTGTGATGTTTTTATTCTTAAAGTAACTTAAGTAACTTTAACTTGTAACCAGCCACAACAAGACCAGCACCTTGCCCTAGACCAGCCCCAAGACCAGCCCCAGCCACAACAAGACCAGCACCTTACCCTAGACCAGCCCCAGCCACAACAAGACCAGCACCTTACCCTAGACCAGCCCCAGCCACAACAAGACCAGCACTTACCCTAGACCAGCCCCAGCCACAACAAGACCAGCACCTTACCCTAGACCAGCCCCAAGACCAGCCCCAGCCACAACAAGACCAGCACTTTACCCGAGACCAGCCCCAGCCACAAGATCAGCACCTTATCCGAGACCAGCCCCAGCCACAACAAGACCAGCACCTTGCCCTAGACCAGCCCCAAGACCAGCCCCAGCCACAACAAGACCAGCACCTTACCCTAGACCAGCCCCAGCCACAACAAGACCAGCACCTTACCCTAGACCAGCCCCAGCCACAACAAGACCAGCACCTTACCCTAGACCAGCCCCAAGACCAGCCCCAGCCACAACAAGACCAGCACCTTACCCTAGACCAGCCCCAGCCACAACAAGACCAGCACCTTACCCTAGACCAGCCCCAAGACCAGCCCCAGCCACAACAAGACCAGCACTTTACCCGAGACCAGCCCCAGCCACAACAAGATCAGCACCTTACCCGAGACCAGCCCCAGCCACAACAAGACCAGCACCTTACCCGAGACCAGCCCCAACAAGACCAGCAAATTATTACACTTAACCTATTTCCGATAGACACTCATATGCAGCCTCTATCACCCAGGAAAAGACAAAGTAATCTTGCCTTGCACCCCATCTGTAAATTTGTCCCATGTTTTTTTGTAATCAGAGCACAATATAAAACAAGTTACACATGGTGAATTTCTCCCCTTTTGATGAATTAACCCCCCTCCCCGCGAACATGAATATATCATTCTTAACCTTTTCCCTAAGCCCCACTATCCACCCCAGGCCAAGGCAGACAAGCCCCACCATCCTTCCAACCTCAATTAAGGAAAAGACAAAGTAAGTAATCCTGCCTTGCATCCCATCTGTAAATTGGTCCCGTGGTTTTGTAATCATTGTATTAATATAAAATAAGTTAACCAAGGTGAATTTCGCCCCCTTCAATTAATTAAGCCACTCCCCCAAGATACTGAATATATCATTTCCCCTTGCACCCTAAGCCCCAGCCGCAGGCAAAGGAGCCACGCAATCCGGCAGAGAAGCCCCACCCTCCACCGTTGCCAAAAAGAAGAAAACAAAAAGTAAGTACACATTCTTTGCAGCCCATGTGTATATTTGTTTCTTTTCTTTGCACCCCATGTGTATATCAGCAGCCACGTGTTGGGTGTAAGGGTGTTGTAGAGGCCAAAGTACAATTCATAGTAATGTGAATACGAATTAATGTTAAACAGGTAAATAATTTAATTTAGAAGTTCATGTAATGGTTAAAAATGTTAAATAATACTTAAAAGGTTAAAAGCATACTAGAATTCATGTGCTTATAGGATTTGGTACATATTAGTAAAATAGTGTATTGCCTGTTTAAGAATAAGCCTACTTCGGCTACATTACGTTGATTCTCATAATGTTATTCAGATCTTGAGAGCGGTGGAAGCAAATGGTTTTCTTACCTGCTAACTGCTAACTTATAGCTACTTCCATTAGGATTCTTTTATTTCATTAAGTGCTTTAGTCAGCTCACACTCTCTTTTGTAAATCGGAAACAAAGGAATAAAACCAGAGATTTTCATCTTTTATTTCAACAACATTTCTGAAGTGGATTTATTGAACTGTGTTGCTGGGCTCACAATAGAGACTGTGGATGGGACTAGCTGCTTGGCATAATGTTAGATAGTTATTAGTGTAAGCCATTGCACATCTCAAGATTTCAAACCTCTACAGGTGTTTTTCCACGTAGCCCCCTTTTATTTAACCAAACTCATGTTGTATTCACACTTGGTCTCTTTCAGCCCTCAAAGTGAACTAAGAACAGTGACTCAGCATTTTTTGGGGCATATGTGAACACCACAAGCGAACTCAGACCCATTTGAAATGAACCAAACTTTTTTTTTTGCCTTTGTCATTTAAGGTTGCAAATGCAGTCGACAGACAATTTACCCATATGATCAAATATTGGAAAGACGGATGAATGAGGTAAGATGTAGAACCATATCTTTCAATCCACATGTGACAAAACAGTAACACTGAGCAGTAGTTATCAACCTTTTTCAAGTATCAACCCTCTCACAAGTGCTACCCCTTACGAAAAAGTGTGTGTGTGTGTGCGCGTGTTTGTTTCTGCAGGGGAAGGCAGCAGAGGTCAAAGTGCGCTGGCTGCCTTGCTCTTCCTGGTAAGTGATGGCTTATTCTGTATATGTATCCATTAATTCATTAATTTATTAATTCATTAATTCATATTATTTCCACATTTTCTTTGCCATACATATGTATATTGTCATTTCATCCATAGCTAACACAGTCTTAGTGTTTTAAAACTTGGTCCCTTCCAGCCTTCAAAGTGAACTTTGAGCAGTGACTGAATTTTTTTGGGCATAAGGAACACTCTCTAAGCATACTTAGACCCCTTTTAAAGTGAACTGAACTGAGAACATGTGCACGCCAGCCTACAAGTAGTCATCTGGCTCAGGTTTGGTCATATGACATCTGAAGCTAATACATTCTAACCTGTTTGCCCTATACATTTGCTAATTTTATTTTGTTTATTTGGGTTATTTTATATGGTGTTTGCAGTTATTTTGTTCAAAGTGAAAACCACTGTTCCCATAATGAACCAAATTTAGTCCTCTTAAAATGGCCTGTGAAGTGGACTGAACCAGAAACAACTCTTGTCTCTGTGTTCACATTATGAGTTCACTTAAAGAGGACTCAGATCACTTTCTAGTCTACTTCAGCTCTGATGGGGTCTTAAGCTGTGACGCAGATGCCCTTGTGGTGCCATTGCGTCTTTGCTGACCCCCTCTGCGCTCGACGTAGAGGCCTCTAAACACATAATTTAGATTATCGTGTCTACACAGTATTTGCATAGCGACTCGGTTAACCTGATGCAGAACTTCAAAGGGTTGTCTGTGTCCAAGCAACTACTGGTAAGTCCAGTAGTTTTCACTTGGAACAAAATGACTGCTGTTTGACAAACGCCATATAAAATAAACCCCAAAAAGTTATCCAAAAGAAAAAGGGCAAACCTTTATTTATCAGCTTCAGATGACATATCTTCAAACTAGCCAGAAGACTAGTTGTGAGCTTTAGGCTGTACTGCATATGCTGTGTGTAAGATGACTTGTGGACTATTTACAGTGGCAGAGTCTGGGAGGACACCTGGGAGCCGGCCAGCAAGTTCGCCTGATGACCTATACTGTTTTACTATTCTTTTTGTATATTTGGTCAGAATTAAATTCACTATCGTTATATTTTATGATTTGTCTGTCAATCATTGACTACACTGAATAATTGTAGTTGTAGAAAATTGAGATAGTGGAAAGTTGCATGTAGTGACAGTCAAGTCACCTATATTTATATAGCGCTTTTTACAATACAGATTATACAATTGTACAAAGCAGCCTCACAGTGATAACATGAAAATAATACAACAAAGTTTGTTTCTAGAAGAAAATTGCGTCCTCGTCCACCTTAAGGCAGATCAATAATATTGTTGAATATGAAATGCCCCCAACTAAGCAAGCCAAAAGCCAGGCAACCAGAACAAGTACTAAATTGGCATCATACTAACTGATCATGAACATTTTAGTCAGTATTTGTTTGTGGTAATTTTGGAACAAAGTAAATGGGCTCCTATCCCTGCTGACAGATGCCTCCTGCGTCAGGATGTATTACTGAAAGGATGCATCCTTTTTGACCTCTGACCGCTTAGCACACAACACTGTTTATTTTTGTTATCATGGTTGTCTGTTCAGAACACTTATGAGAGTTCTTAAGACATTTTCAAACATTCTCAATGAAGAGAAGAGGCACATTTATACATTTTCAACAATGGTACATGTAATGATTTTTCAGGTCAGGAGTGAAGAAACGGGCAGGTAACATCATCACAGACCCTTCTCACCCCGGACACAACCTGTTTGCACTTCTGCCGTCAGGCCGACGCTTCAGATCTCTGCGCACTAGAACATCTAGGCACATAAACAGTTTTTTCCCCCATGCTATCTCCAGCTTAAACAGCGAACACAGCAATTAACACCTGTTGTATAATTCATTCTCAGTATCTAAACTCACATAGGCTGAGTTTTTTGTTGTTGTTGTTTGCTTTGTTTTTTAAAATACATATAGAAATTTTATTTATAGAGCTGCACCACAGTACACAATGCACAAATCTGTACACAAGTCTCTGTCCAGATGTATACCCAATATCATTATTCATGTTTTTTCCTTAGTCTCATTGAAATGCCTGTTCTCATGTCATATATGTATGTGTGTATGTACGTACCAAGAGCTCCTGTAAAAAAACCCACAACAAATTCATTGTGTGTTTGCGCACACTTGGCGAATAAAGCTCATTCTGATTCTGATTCTGAAAGAACTATATGATGAAATATATGAAAGTGAATTAAAAATTTTCATATCCTTTGCCTCATACAAAGACAGATTGGTGTCAAATTTCACAAATCAACATGTGCATGACATAAGGTGATCAGACTTCAGAGATCAAAACCGGAGACATGAGCCTGATATTGGCCATCAATATACTTTAAAGGTCTATGTTTTCTTCTCATAAAACCAGGGACAGAGGTAGTTTTCCCTGACAATAGGGAATGTGCCAGGATACTGAGGACATCGATCTGGTCACCCTGGAATGACTTGACTCAGGTGGGCGGTTTACTAAGGCCTATGACAGTGGTGGGAAATGTAAGGCCTGGCCGTGCAAGGTGGGCCACATGCGGCCTGTTGTGCTGTTTAATCCGGCCAATGTCTTCATGATCAAGGCCTCAGGTCTGATTTGTCAGGAAAGTGTTGCATTATTCATGAAATACAATCAGTTCCCACGTATCCTAACCCTAACCCTAACTCTATCTTTATTCTCCATGCCAAGTATGAGCTCTTATCCTCTGGCAGAAGATATAGGGTACCCCAATGTAAACTAAGTATTCAATCTAAACTATAGGCATAATTTGAACCTACCTCAATTGAAACTTTAAATAATGTTGCTTGAGGCTGCAGGGGTTGTGCAATAGCTTCATGATATAATGCATATAGGGTTGTGTGTAGGTTGCTCTTGTTTGTGAAAGATGAGCAATAGATTGTGGCTTTGATGTGCTTCAGTCTGGCTACATATCACTTTATGTATGTTGTTTTTTTATTGTAAGTATATGTCAGCTGTATGATAAAACAAATATGTCAAGTGTTATGTGTGAAGCATTTGAACTTGAGGCAAATATCCCTCTGGGGACAATAAAGGAGGCCATCGCTGCAAAGTGGTCTCCATGATATGTAAAAATTAAAACGTTGTCGTAGGACTATAGCAAACACATTGTTGGAAAGGTCTCAACCTCGATGGTATGTATGTCAGTCCGAAGAGGATACATTACTCCTGCTTTGAAATATTGACCTTGAACCCAGTACATGTTTGAAGGCTTGTCATTTAGTAACAGAAGGTGCTGTTATAGAAAGCTCTGGACCTTAGCTGTCATGTAGATATGGTCTTCAAAGTTTACCCATTGTAAGCACTGTCAAATATGGTAATAAGCTATTTTGACCTATTTAACAATTTGATTTTTTAAATCTGATGACACCAGTGTGTTCCCCATCCCAAAAAAACCCATGGTGTATCCAAAATTCTACACTGCCAACTTCTAATTATGATAAATATACCAATATATTTTAAAACTACAACTTCCACTAGAGACGCTGTTTGCAGTGAATGGACTTCAACTAAACTCAAAAAGTTCAAAACCACTGATTAAATATGTACATTGAAGCGATACTGGCGTTATAAGTGGGATATGGGCTTCGCATGCGCCCCGCTCGGCCCATATCGTAGTGTTCTGTCTTACAGCATACTGTAATGTTTCACCGGTAATAAGACCAAAATAATATTATTAAAATAATGAATAACATGATACATTTTAGGCATTTATTAGCTTGTACAACCGCAAAAACAACACACATAGCTCAGACACATAACAAAAATCACTCAGACAAATACAAAAAGTGAAGAGCATGTCAAGTGATTACAAAGGCCTGGTAGGGACTGACCCTGTGATACATAAGGGGCAGCTATGGAGTGATTTGCAGTGGTGGTAGTGCAAAAGTTAACAGTGCTGGGATTTAATCAGTGCAAAGTAGGGATGCACAATATATCGAAATTATTGAAATATCCCAAATGTATACTGTAACCTGAAACCCTGTGGTTTACACTGATGTTAAAATAACACTTCTTATGCTACAGTAAAACACTGATGTTCACTTTCACAAGTTATAAGGATGTTTTCTTGTCATAAAAAAAAATGTGAAACACATGTAGGTTATATAATTTTAAATATATTTTAAAGATAATTTAAGTTTATTTTACACACTTTAAGCATTATCGTATCGCATATCGAATATCGCATTATTTAATGAATTATCGAACTTTTTCAAAGTAAATTATCCTTGGTTTGTTAAATGATTAACTCCAGCTCCATGCCAAACACAGAGCCAGCTTTCCTTACCAGCCTGTCCTAACAGCCCTCTTCTTAATGCTGCCTCCCCAGCACACAACAGCATAAAAAAGGACTCTGGCCATGAAAATACTGTTTAATCGTGCTCAGAGTCACACAAATGACAATGAGGGAAATGCCTACAACTTTGACTATTGTTGATAAGGATTGTTAAGTACCTTCACTATTAGAAAACCACATACAACACTGATTAAATATACAGTATATTCGTATATACGTGGACAATCAATATACCGGTATGTGGTATGAACATTTAATATTTTATATTAAGACACTGAAAAATACAATTGACACTACACATGAAACCATCCGTATATTCTATTGTATTGAAGAATATCTGGGCAAGTCTTCCCTATATTTTTGAGATATATGCCACTTTATTTTACAATATCGCTATGAATGTTGCATAAGGGAAAACTGGTGTCTTTACCTTCCGATATCGGCGGGCAAGGGTGGAAGCCAAGTTGTCAAACTTTCGTTGGTTCCAGCGCATGGCCATGACCGTCAGCATGTCTATGCGTCCTGCAAAAATAAAAAATATGAGATTATCACCCTTCTTTCCAGTAGCAGTAGGAGAAGAAACAGTGTGCAGACTTGTTAGGTACCACAAACTTTTGCGAGATAATAACTTACAGTATAGTACTATGGTACTAATCTGCTGTCTTGTGCCATTTGATTACTGTCCCATGTAGGGCTAGGTATCGTTAAAAGTAATTTGATACCGATACCTTGACTTCGATACCGGTTCCTGAACGATACTTTTTCCGATACCAATTTTATGAAAAATATATATATAAATCCGTTTTAACAACATTACATTACCTCAAAAAATGAATTGGTTAAATTTTTCAGTTTGATTACTTTTTTTTTACACTTAAAATCACGGCTGACACAGTTTTAATTTTGTGAGTTTTAATGACACATAGCCTGACAACATCTCATCTGACAGAGGACTGTGCCGTGCTGACTGCGTTATTCATTTATTTTGAAATCAACGCTAAAGCTAAAAAGCGGAATGGAGTTTAATTTATTAAGGCATTCCTCAAGTGGAATGGACAATTTGACTGACGGCGCTCTGAAAAGTGAACAGACATTATGCGCTGAATTAGAGATGGTAAAATTGAAAGTGGGTGGGTCTTGTCCCACCCATATACAATGGGTACATGGTACCATATTTTCCATCTATGTGGGTTATGACGCTTACACACACACACACCGCGTCTTTTTGGGCAACCGCGTAAACTAGTGTTTTTCCGCCACAGCTAATAATGCCCCATGCACTGACGTTTACGAGATTAACCCCTTAGGTATTGAAATTTGGTACCGAAAAACAAGACGAGTTTCGATACTCGATAGTATCGAGGCAATTCGGTCGGTACCTAAAAAGTATCGAACTCGATAACCAGCCCTAGTCCCATGAAAGCGTTAGTAGGTAAATAGCACAGGATAGTGAAGTAGTAGCTTGAAACAATGGCCCAGGACAGTAGGCAAATGGCATAGAGCACTATGGCAGGACAGTAGGTGAATGGTACTCTGACGTGTATTTTTTTATCACACTGCTCCTCCTTATTATCCTCCCTTCAAATAAAATAGGATGATGGTATTGTAATCGATCCATCCATTTGTGTTGAATATTCTGAGCTTTATATTTTCAGAGTCAGCATATATGCATGAGCTCAAAGTGGCTCACCATTGTCATCAGGATCAAAATGTACTGGTTACCTTACCTGCTTTTGACATGTGCTTTGTGGTAACAGCAATCCTTGAGAGGAAGGCGTTGCACTGCTCCACCTCTTCCCCAAGAGTCGAACCAGCCCCCTCCTGATATGCTCCACTCCATTTTACCTTTAAAAAATAAAACCAAAAACAAAACCTAAGTGGCAACAATCTTATGCAGGGTTTTCAGGGAAAGAAAATGTCATGGACAATCCTTTTTTCTTACCTCACATTTGAAATCATGAGTTTTGGCATGAAAAACAGAAAGAAATGGCCTCATGGTGAGGAGATCCTGAAGCTCAGGGCATTTCTCTGTCACTCTCCGGAGGTAAGGCCAGTACTTGCATGCCACATCCATAGCGAAAAATGTCACTTGCTTACAGACTATTTGCTTTTGGAGGTACAGGGGGTAGGCAAAAATCTCCCCCCTGAACATATTAAGGGCACGAAGGAGAACCCCATGACGACATACAGCGAGTTCCAGGCCCTCCTCGTCTGTTTTTTCTTTGGACTTCTGAGACGTTTCGCACGCCGCTGACCACTGCCATCCACAGACACCTCTTCTAGAGACCTAAAACATGGAAGATCTTTAACAGTCCAAACTTGTTCAAACAAAGTTCTCTATAGGACGTGGTGTTTTATAGGTAAATATAGTGAAGTTGTGCAAGTTTACATGACTGGTTGAGGTATGGACATAGTCCACGAATCTTGCGACGTCATCATCATTCATGATGAACATGCCATCAAAGATGGCTTGTTCCTCCGATCTAAATAAAAGAGATACATATTAACTTTAAATATTCATATGATTTTCAATTCACAGCAGTTGCTTTCAAAGTAATGAACCGTCAATGCACACACAGGATTTTGTAAATACCTTGCTGCACTCTTGAATCTGTAGTGCTTGCGGTTTCCATCAACAGATACTGTAAGCATGTCTGGGCTGCACGCTGGGCAGTCAAAGTGGTCCTCCTGGCATAATTTGTCCACTTCGAATCGGACAGCTTCCCACTCCAAGAAGCTTTTCCGGAAGCTGTCTGCTGTGATGTTACCGCTCTGTTTCAAAAGAGTTCAGTAAAAGAGAACAGTAAAACAGATCAAATTAAATATGTACTGCACTGAAGTAAAATGCTCTAAATGGATACATTTCGGGATGTTTGTACTAATTTTGTAACCAATCCTTAGAATACATATCAAAGGAAATTAACAAATGTGTAAACTTCACTCATACACTATACACTGGTGTATTTGGGGGATGTTTGGCCCATTAATCCAAGGGAACACTTCTGGGATAAGGAAATGATATTGGGGAGAAGATGTCAAAGTCTGTAGCCAATGGAGTTGAAGTTGAGATCTTCAGAATTACCTGTTTTTTTCAGAAATGTTTCAGTGCAAACTGCATGACTGATGAGAGAACATGAGTTTATGGTTGTTTATAAAGGGTCTAAATTTAACAACTTTTTTCCTAAACAGTGCAAATGTTCATGTGTACTTTCTATCATCATCATCATCATCATGCCCTCATAGTATCATTTATTGAGTTACGCAGTTATTACCACAAATACTTACACGGCCAAAGCGAACAGTGCGTTGATCCAGCATTCTAAGAAATGCTTGGCTAAACATCCCTGGTGCTGCCATCTTCAGCTCTTCAAAAGAAAAAAGGACATCTGTCGCGTACACAGTTGAATGGTGAGAAGTGGCAGGCCAGTAGTCATTATGGATCAGGTCATCCACTCCAGGACTCCAAGTGGCTTCACATGCCTTGCATCTAATCTGAGGCAATCTGAGATCATATCGCCCTGGAAAAAGAAGGAAATATATACTCACAGTTAATTTTGACAGACGCAAACTGTGTCATTCTGACAACTGATATGGGAACCTTTGAATAAGGATGGATCAGGAGGACACTTCTACAAACATTTTGTAAGGCACTCTATTGGAAGTCACACTTTTGTCAGGCAAATTAACTATCCCCATACAAACAAAGGTTAACTGTTTTCCTCCACATAGGTGGGCCCAGACAATCTAATCATCACACAACCTATTGAATTGGATTTCCAGCCATGATAAAGAAAATTTCTGGATATGTGTTCCACAATGTAACATGTATGAATGTAACATAATCATGATTTTTATATGTTCATAGTTGTGACAAAATGAGAGGGAGTATATACGAGGTGTGATCAGCAAATACCTGTGGGTGAAATTTTGCAGACACTTCTACAGAAGTGACCCCCACCGCACCCATAAAGTTCTTCTTACCATTCATTGTAACCACAACTATGGACTGTCCTGCGATGACACTGGATGATCCTTGTAGACAACCGCATATTGTCTCTGGCATCTCCAAAGGTACAAGACGCTCTTGAAAAAAAAAACCCACATGGATGAGAATTAAAGAATAACATATTTATTTATGTGACTTTCAAAAACTACAACTTACCACACTGGGTTAGAACCCTTTCCACAACACAAGTTGTGGGAGACAACGGATGAAAAAATGCAAGTGTCATTGAATCCCTGTTGTGAAACACTTGACCTTGGTGGACCCTGACATCACACTGGCCACAGAGGAATGGGTGTGATCGGCAGTCACAACAGCGGATAACGGCTGGACCGTTTCCACAATGTTGGCAGATCCGAGTTGCCGCATGTTGTCGAGCCACCATGGTGTTGACCAATCGACTGGGACCTGCTTTAGCAAAAAAGCTGTTGCTTTTTACACTCAATGAAACAAACTTTACCTGATGCTAGACACAGGTATGTAATAATAACCTCAGATATGTTCTAATTCAGACTCATGACTTGTGATCATGTTGTATACCATTTCAAGATGCAAAACTAGATCTGGAGATAAAGTCTACAATTGAATTAACATGAATGTAAAAAAAATCTGACCTCCTTGTTTTCAGGATGATCTGGGCCTGCCGTAAATAATGTTTCCATCACTGTCCCTCTTAATCCACCTAACCTCTTGCTTGCTGTTTGATGGCTGGCTGGTGGATAGATGACTGATGGAAGGCTGACTGGTGGATGGTTCTGCTTCCTGGTGCATGCTAATGAGCTGTTCAAGCTGATATGCAGCCTGATCGACAAGGTCACTAATCTCCTTCAGGTGACGGTCCATCTCAGGATCGGACACGGCACACAATATAAACACACTATAAACACACAGGGACAAACAAAATACAAGACAGACAAACAAAAACACCACTCGAAGGGGAGGGAGGAGAGATAGTAAGACCTCAAGAGAGAGAGAGAAAACACAATACAACAGTAGAGAAAGTAAGACAAATGTGGCTCTTAAAAGTGCCTTTTTTAAATAAGATGCTGCTAATAAGTATTAAGATGAGGGATAAGATGAGATTAAGGAACCTGCAGAGAAAGAGAAGAACAAACCAAAATAGAATAGATCAACAAACTACATATTACAATATAAATAACTACTAGGCTAAGACGTTAAGTAAATGCTCCTCTTATTTATTCATGCAATCACAATATCATAAAAAATGAATGACTTTAAAAAGAAGTCATTGTGTGAGCAAGGGTTCTTTTATCATTATATTTTTAACACATCCTTTTGTTCTGCCTTAATTCAAACTGATAATCAAACAGGAATAACGTGATCAGGGTACTTGTAAACTTTGCCTTGCCAGACTTACAACCGTTAAAAACATTATTTGACTGTTGTAGGCTACTTACCGTGGTGGAATCGCGCTGGGCAATGGTTTCTGGGATCGTCGCACACAGTGTGACGCGTTGCACAAAATTGCGACAAAATATCAATCATAATGAAAAAGTACAGTCTTAATATTGTATATCCTTGCTCAAACATTTAAAAGAATCAGCATGAATGTCTGAGTGAAGGAAACACGGGAATATGTAGCCATTACATTGAAACACATCACTTCCCAGAATGCATCCATCTCTTTTCCAGGCTGGGGATGGCCATATAATATTAATACAAACATTTCTGCAGTATGCTATTTAATTTATCACAACTTCATAATCAGTATTGAGAAAGATCTATAAAAGTAGGCTATTGTTTTTTGTCTGGACCAGACCATACAGAATTCTAGGACAGAGTCCTGGTGTTGTTTACCCATAGCGACGGTTGCTATGCGTCACTGGATGAGAGACACAACTAAATAAAAAAAGAAAGGGAAAAAAAGTACAATTATAAAATATCCCACCTAAATTAAGACACGTTTAAGCCTACAGCAAATATGCAGTCCTGTAACTCCTGTAATTATGCCATTTTAATGTAGCCCAAAATTATATATATTATATATATTAAATTGTACATATATATATATATATATATATAAAAGTCGGGGTAGCGATTCAGACAAGGGTTTCTGCGCCACGAAAATGTATGGTCACCGCACCAATGATTGTGACAGTCCATGCGACGACGCACGCTACTGCAAAATACACATTTGCAGCACAAAATCAATCGCCTGAAGCAATACTTTCAAGCGCAGGAAAACCGCTGGATGCCTAACCCCCTTTCGTCAAAATCCAAAGATGAGCGATTTGCATTCAAATCTATCGGATGACCCTCTACGGTGCCACGCGACGAAGAGGGGTACCCTCAATGTCGGCTTATGGACGTGAGGGGAAAATGACCAAAAGGCAGTGTGTGACGAATAGGGGTGAGACCGTGTTGCTTCTGACGTTGTCTCTGCTCCAGAAGTGGCTTGGTAGCCCTTTTCCTGAAGACATCTGAGCGTGGTGACTCTTGATGCACTGACTGCAGCTTCAGTCCACTCCTTGTGAAGCTCTCACAAGTGTTTGAATCAGCTTTGCTTGACAGTATTCTCAAGCTTGCGGTCATCCCTGTTGCTTGTGCACTTTTTCCTACCTAAATTCTTCCTTCCAGTCAACTTTGCAGTTAATATGCTTTGATACAGCACTCTGTAAACAGCCACACCTTTCAGTAATGACCTTCTGTGACTTACCCTCTTTGTGGAGGGCGTCAATGTTCGTCTTCTGGATCATTGCCAAGTCAGCAGTCTTCTCCATTATTGTGGTTTCAAAGAGCAAGAGATACCTGGAATTTATACTGTAGGGATGGTCATTTATTGAAACTCAAATGTAAATATTCTAATATTTTGAGATACAAATTTTTGACTTTCATGAGCTGTAAGCTGTAATCATCAAAATTAAAACACAAAAAAAACTTTTGAAATGTTTTACTTTACATGCAATGAATCAAAAATATATGAAAGTTTCACTTTTTGAAATAACTTACAAGAAAAAATGAACTTTTTCACGACATTCTAATTTATTGAGATGCACCTGCAGTCTTGCATATCATTTGCATTAATCTTATTAAAAACCTCCCATAATTCTCCCATCTTCTGCCAATGCCTGTGACTGCCTCCTCCCTCATAGACAGAAAACATAACCTTCATCACAGAGGCTGTGTCAAAGTTCAAAAATGAAAAATTATAACACCTCTAGATAGCAAGCGTATCTATTTCTATTTTAAACTATAGAAAAAAATTGTAACACCTTTCTAAGCATATGCGATACATAAGCATATTTGTCTAAACCACAATTTAACACCTCTAGCAGGCGCTGAGAGCATTTTATGCCACGGTTAACTAGAAGTTGCATCCTGCACTCATGTTGCAAAATGCATCCCCTTGTTTTTAACCATTTCGTTACAAAGTAAGCAAAGCAACTATATAGAAGCTAGAGCCACAAATCCATCACTA